>NC_068446.1:24380998-24680998 GCF_023373465.1 Oncorhynchus keta | reverse complement strand
ACTATGCTTAGGGTCATTGTCCTGCTGGAAGGTGAACCTCTGTCCCAGTCTCAAATCTCTGGAAGACTGAAACAGATTTCCCTCAAGAATGTCCCTGTATTTAGCCCCATCCATCATTCCTTCAATTCTGACCAGTTTCCCAGTCAATGAAAAACATCCCCACAGCATGATGGGGATGGTGTTCTCGAGGTGATGAGAGGTGTTGGGTTTGCACCAAACATAACATTATCCTTGATGGCCAAAAAGCTACATTTTAGTCTCATCTGACCAAAGTACCTACTTCCATATGTTTGGGGAGTCTCCCACATGCCTTTTGGCGAACACCGAACATGTTTGCTTATTTTTTTCTGACCACTCTTCCGTAAAGCCCAGCTCTGTGGAGTGTATGGCTTAAAGCGATTATATGGACAGATACTCCAACCTCCGCTGTGGAGCTTTGCAGCTCCTTCAGGGTTATCTTTGGTCTCTTTGTTGCCTCTCTGATCAATGCCCTCATTGCCTGGTCTGTGAGTTTTGGTGGGCGGCCCTCTCTTGGCAGTTTTGTTGTGGTTCCATATTCTTTCAATTTTTTAATAATTGATTTAATGGTGCTCCGTGGGATGTTCAAAGTTTCAGATATTTTTTTATAACCCAACCATGATCTGTACTTCTCCACAACTTTGTCCCTCACCTGTTTGGACAGCACCTTGGTCTTCATAGTGTCACTTGCTTGGTGGTCCCCCTTGCTTAGTGGTGTTGCAGACTCTGGGGCCTTTCAGAACAGGTGTATATATGCTGAGATCATGTGACAGATCATGTGACACTTAGATTGCACACAGGTGGACTTTATTTAACTAATTATGTGACTTCTGAAGGTAATTGGCTGTACCAGATCTTATTTAGGGGCTTCATAGCAAAGGGGGTGAATACATATGCACGCACCACTTTTCCGTTTTTTATTTTGTATAATTTTTTGCTTTCACGTCACCAATTTGGACTATTTTGTGTATGTCCATTACATGAAATCTAAAAATAAAAAAAAACGATTTAAATGACAGGTTGAAATGCAACAAAATAGGAAAAAAGCCAAGGGGGGGGTGAATACTTTTACAAAGCACTGTATGTATGTGAAGGGCCAGGCTTGCTTTAGAAAGAAAGATGTCTGTCATGATATTTTTACTACAGAGGATGGATGGAATGAGTGGTTTCCATATAATCTATTCCAGCCATTACAATGATCCTGTCCTCCTATAACTCCTCCCACCAGCCTCCTCTGATTCCAACTGAATCTTGATTAGGCCTACATCTACTATCCTCATGTGCCAAAATGAATCAGGAAAGAATCGTTCAAAAGTGCTTAAATACCATTTCTACCAAGATGACATTCATAGGTGGTTGCCCCATCAATGAATATTGTAGAGGCAGACATTGAATTATAGCCTTTGAGAATATGATTGTCTAATAGCTTCACTTCTCTCCTAATCTGTCGGCTCCCTGCCTGCACATTATGTGCAGTGTTTGGCAGAGGGAAGACAGAAACAATCTAAAGTCATTACCCTGGTAGGAAGCTCTGTCAAATCTCTACCTACCCTGAAGCAACTGGTCATCAAACAAATGAAAACCACTGAAAGCAGTTGTACTTGGCTGAAGATTCTATCTATCTTCTATTCCGAAGTGTCTATGCATCTTCAACTTGATTATTTCAAAAGGGGATACAAACGCACATTCAATATGAGATCTTGTTAAACCTCCCTAGCAAGAGCTCCTGGAAAATATGTGGTGTGCATTTTAATGTTGTTTACTCTGAAAAGTGCAAGACAGCTGTCAGTATCAAAATCTGATGTATTCTATCAAAATTCCTCTCCAGTCTATATTTTGCACTTCGCATTGCAAACATATTCTGTGCATGAATTTGTAAAATCAAACAAAACCTGACACATGAATGAAGCTCATCTCAGGAAGGAATTATAAATAAATCAGAAAAATAACCGAGGCAGCTTAAAAAACATGAACTGGTAAAATGTTACAAATCCTTGCCATTTTCACAAACGGCATCCTCTTGCCTCAGATGAAAAATGACATGTCTACCTTGAAACTGTTTTTCTGGCATCAGGATTGCTTGGAAATTAATTACATCATTGGAGCCCTGCGTTCACACACCAAATCTGCAATACAAGTGTGTAGCCTTCATTTTCACTTGCAACATATTCTATCGCTGAGAGATGGATAAGCATGGCTTGGACCCTGTGGACTATGACTCAGAGGCCCACAATCCCCATACCTCCATCTCTGGATATTTAAGAGAGAACGAATACATGATTGATCTCAGCCAATCACACAACAAAGACAGATGTATGTGCACACAAACACATGTCGACACTAAAGGGAAGAAAGCCAACATTAACCTAATGTTAGACGATTTAACTAGGCTACATGAACAAAACATTAGTGACATTAAAGTACACAACTGTTGCATTACAAAATCATATGCATAAATTAACTCCATAACACCTTTTCTTCATATCGCTAAAGCTCCACCATGTAGTGGGCAAAGTTGCCAGCAATAGGAATATTTTGTTTCAACATTTATCCTACAAATCTTACAAAACTTTTGTGTGATGACTAGCATTTTGTGACATTTTGAGAACAAGAGATGCCAGCTCAATATGTCTATGTATCTCAGCAATCAACAATTAACTTTCAAAGTATTGAAGATGTTTGTACTACTTCTGCTAGGAGAAGTGCCTGAAACCACAGCAAACTGGGCCATGTGTTCCCTCTCTGATTAGATGAAACCAAGTGCAGCAGGCGAGGAATGTCAGACAGGATTATCGCCTGTTTCATTTGCTCTGCTTTTGCACAACCCTGATATCACCTCCCCTGCCTCGCTCAGTGTCATGGCAAAGACACATATGATAACTGAGACTACTGTAGTTTGCAAATATCATGACACTAGATGACTCTTGAAGGAAAGTTTGCTCTGCTCAAACAAGCAACGAGAAAATAGAGCAAGTAAAGAATACAAAACTGATACATTGAATTCTCCATGTGGTCTATATTAAAGTTAACTTAATTTAATATAATATAACAGGCTTTTCAAATTCAATATTGGTGCATAATAACTACTTAAAATATCAAAGGGATGCAAAATGCACCCATTTTGTGGAATGACCCACCTGTGCAAAATTAAGTGTCGCTGTGACCCTTGGTTAAGTGCAATGGGCTGCCCATATCTCAAGAGCTACAAAGCTATGTGCCTCCTTAAGCGTGGCACCTTAAGTCTTGGGATGTTTCCTTCAGGGTTGTGCCTATATAACGACACCACACACACTAGGTATCAAATGGGACATATAAGGAAATACAATTGAGAATAGAGTCCACGGGAAAGAGAAAGAGAAAGCAGGCAATGGACATAGAAAAATAAAATAATAATACAAAATGAACTATTACAGTTACATATGGGTGATAAATATAATAAATCAAAAGGAATAGTCCAGCCGACGCTCACTTGACAGGCCAAAACGTTTCTCCATATTCTCCTCCTGACATAAAAGGAGAAAAAACACAAAAAGGAAAAAGTGAAAAACCCATTTAGTGTGTTGGGAAGTGAAGCCGCTCCAGTCCCAAGGACAAGTAAGGGAGACGGAGAAGCCAGAGATGCTCTCAATACATCAGAGTCATATGTGTTACTGCATGGCAAAATCTTCTGCTTGAAAACCCATCACTTAGTTTAAGTCACAGAAGCTTATATAAAAGTTAAAACATGGATCCTAAGTATAGCCAATGTGGAATGGCTTGCATGTGACTGTGAAAAGAGATTACTTCTAAAATTACACACGTTATCCAACGATAAATATCAGAAATACAGTTGAAGTCGGAAGTTTACATACACCTTAGCCAAGTACATTTAAATTCAGTTTTTCATTTAATCCTGTCTTAGGTCAGTTAGGATCATCACTTTATTTTAAGGATGTGAAATGTCAGAATAATAGTAGAGAGAATTATTTACTTATGCTTTTATTTCTTTTAGCACATTCCCAGTGGGTAAGAAGTTTACATACACTCAATTAGTATTTGGTAGCATTGCCTTTAAATTGTTTAACTTGGGTCAAATGTTTCGAGTAGCCTTGCACAAGCTTCCCAGAATAAGTTGGGGGAATTTTGGCCCATTCCTCCTGACAGAGCTGAGTCAGGTTTGTAGGCCTCCTTGCTCGCACACGCTTTTTCAGTTCTGCCCACAAATGTACTATAGGATTGAGGTCAGGGCTTTCTGATGGCCACTCCAATACCTTGACTTTGTTGTCCTTAAGCCATTTTGCCACAACTTTGGAAGTATGCTTGGGGTCATTGTCCATTTGGAAGACCCATTTGCGACCAAGCTTTAAATTCCTGACTGATGTCTTGAGATGTTGCTTCAATATATCTGCATAATTTTCCACCCTCATGATGCCATCTATTTTGTTAAGTGCTTCACGGTAGGGATGGTGTTCTTCAGCTTGCAAGCATCCCCTTTTTCCTCCAAATATAACGATGGTCATTATGGCCAAACAGTTCTATTTTTGTTTCATCAGACCAGAGGACATTTCTCTAAAAAGTACAATCTTTGTCCCCATGTGCAGTTGCAAACCGTAGTCCGGCTGTTTTATGGCAGATTTGTAGCAGTGGCTTCTTCCTTGCTGAGCAGCCTTTCAGGATATACGACTCGTTTTTACTGTGGATATAGATACTTTTGTACCTGTTTCCTCCAGCATCTTCACAAGGTCCTTTGCTGTTGTTCTGGGATTGATTTGCACTTTTCGCACCAAAGTACATTCATCTCTAGGAGACAGAACGCATCTCCTCCACGGCTGCATGGTCCCCATGGTGTTTATACTAGAATACTATTGTTTGTACAGTTGAACGTGGTACCTTCAGCCGTTTGGAAATTGCTCCTAAGGATGAACCAGACTTGTGGAGGCCTACAATTTTTTTTCTGAGTTCTTGGCTTATTTCTTTTGATTTTCCCATGATGTAAAGAGGGAAAATAAGAAGAGGCACTGAGTTTGAAGGTCGGCCTTGAAATACATCCACATGTACACCTCCAATTGACTCAAATTATGTAAATTAGCCTATCAGAAGCTTCTAAAGCCATGACATCATTTTCTGGAATTCTCCAAGCTGTTTAAAGGCACAGTCAACTTAGTGTATATAAACTTCTGACCCACTGGAATTGTGAAACAGGGAATTATATGTGAAATAATCTGTCTGTAAAAAATTGTTGGACAAATAACGTGTCATGCACAAAGTCCTAACCGGCTTGCCAAAACTATAGTTTGTTAACAAGAAATGTGTGGAGTGGTTGAAAAACGAGTCTTAATGATGTATATCCTCAATTAAATTATATTTAATTTATTTATATATTTATTTATATTTAACCTGCCGTTTGCCTGCCACCCTGTTTTTGTAATGAACTTGTGTTACTTCGAAACTGTCTGCATCTTACCCTGAGCCTTGACAAAAAGCTGAAATGTCTTGAGTCAATAATTATTCAACCCTTTTGTTATGGCAAGGCTAAATAAGTTCAGGAGTAAAAATGTGCTTAACAAGTCACATGAATGACATGTATTCACCACTCTGTGTGCAATAATAGTGTTAACCATGATTGCTAAATGACTACCCCATTGCTGTTCCCCACAGTCGAGTAGTGACTTTCAAGCACAGATTCAACCACAAAGATCAGGGAGGTTTTCCAATGGTTCGCATAGAAGGGCACCTATTGGTAGATGGGTAAAAAAAAGCAGACATTGCATGTCCCTTTGAGCATGGTGCAATTATTAATTACACTTTGGATGGTGTATCAATGCACCCAGGCGCAGTTCCAACCTCAATTCCCGGAGAGGAAGGAAACCGCTCAGGGATTTCAACATGAGACCAATGGTGATTTTAAAACAGTTACAGAGTTTAATGGCTGTGCAGCAGATAACTGAATATGGATCAACACCATTGTAGTTAATCCACAATACTAACATGAATGACAGAGTGAAAAGAATGATGCCTGTACAGAATATAAATATTCCAAATTATTTATCCTGTTTGCAATAAGGCACTAAAGTAATACTGCAAAAAATGTGGAAAAGAAATGTACTTTTTGTCATGAATACAAAGCATTACGTTTGGTGAAAATCCAACACAACACATCACTGAGTACCACTCTTCATATTTTCAAGCATGGTGGTGGCTGCATCATGTTATGGGTATGCTTGTCATGAGCAAGGACTAGTGTTTTAGGATGAAAAGAAACAGAATAGAGCTAAGCACAGGCAAAATCTTAGAGAAAAACCTGGTTCAGCTTTCCAACAGACATTTACCTAAAACACAAGGCCAAAAATACCTCGGAGTTGTTTACCAAGACAACATTGAATTAACCTAAGTGCCGTAGTTACAGTTTTGACTTAAATCTACTTGAAAATGGCTGTCTGGCAAGAGTTTTACAGAGCTTGATTATTTTTTAAGAGTACAATCCAGGTGTGCAAAGATCCTAAAGACTTTCCCAGAAAGGTAATCTGTAATCTCTGCCAAAGGTTTTTCCAACATGTATTGACTCCGGGGGTTGAATACTTATCGAATTAAAATATATGAGTGTTTTATTTTCCATACATTTTTTGGAAATGCTAGAATTTGTCGTCCAATTTTGTGTAGATTGTTGACCAAAAAAAAGACAATTCAATCCATTTTAATTTCACTTTGTAACAACAAAATGTGGAAAAAGTCAAGGGTTGTGAATACTTTCTGAAGGCACTGTATACCCACTAATTCTTGTAGAATACAATTTACTGATGCCTCATGAGCTTAGTTCAACTGTCATACCCCATCAGCGATGAGACAAGATAGTAGCTACTAAAACAATTGGATACCACGAAATTGGGGAGAAAACGGGGTAATATCCACAGACAAAAAAAACATCGTTAAAACTATAACTTTGATAACATGGAAGGTCAGTACTTGAATCCTTTGCTCTGTCCATGAATTTGAGAGTGATTACTTTTCTCCAGCCCCATCCCTTAGCTGTTTAAAAACAAAATATTTCCCTTTTATGTTCAGTCTTTCCATTTCAGCAGAAAAACACACGTTTTGCCAACTGCCTTCCCCTATGTTATATTTTAATCACCTTTTAGTCTTGGAATAAAACCAACAACATTAGAAGTGGCACAGTAGCTCAGCCCTCTCCAAGCCACTTGTGCTATGTAACTGTCCTGATTATTGAAACGTTTCCCTGTTCTTTAATCAATGAAGACCCTACTCTTGATTCATGGGTACTCTGGAGTATATAAATATCTCCTGACAAGATTGACTGCATTTTCCCCCAGCATTCATTTGGTTCCTGTTTAGTTTCTTCCCCTCAAAATGTTGCTTTGGCTCTGACTGTAATCACTCGTCCTGTAGATGGGCCCTGCAATTGCAACATGCACACTTCTGAGAGAAGATAAGGCAAGACAGATTCTGTACCACGGCTCAGAAAAAAAGCACTGAACAGTGAAGGAATTTTCCATAGTATTTATCTTCATTAGTAATCTCTCTGCAGAATCCCATAAGCCCATTTTATACAGTTTTATTTTGTTCGTCGATTGAGAAAATATTTTTTCATCTATTATCATTACTGTGCAAGATTTAAAATCCAAGGAGCAAATCCATTAAATGTTTAAGAGGTTCCATATATTCTATAATGTCATTGGCAGATACACAATTACACAATATTTTCCCTTGGAAATAATTTAATCATCAAGAATAAACATAAGTATACAGTGCCTTCAGAATATATTCACACCCCCTGACGTTTTCAACATGTTGTTGTGTTACAACGTGAATTTAAAATAGATTAAATGTAGATTTTGTGTCACTGGCTTACACACAATAGCCCATAATGTCAAAGTGGAATTATGTTATTAGAAATGTTTACAAATTCATAAGAATGTAAAGCTGAAATGGCTTGATTCAATAAGTATTCAACCCCTTTGTTGTGGCAGCCTAAATAAGTTCAGCAGTAAATATTTGCTTAACAAGTCACATAATCATTTGCATGGAGTCACTCTGTTTGCAATAATTGTGTTTGACATGATTTTTGAATGACTACCTCATCTCTGTACCCTACACATACAATTATCTGTAAGGTCCCCCAGTCGAGCAGTGAATTTCAAACATTAGATTCAACCACAAAGACCAGAGAGGTTTCCAATGCCTCGCAAAGAAGGTCACCTATTGATAGATGGGTAAAAAAAAAGCAGACATTGAATATCCCTTTTAAGCATAGTGCAGTTATTAATTACACTTTGAATGGTGTATCAAATCACCCAGACACTACAAAGATGCAGGCGTCCTTCCTAATTCAGTTGCCGCTCAGGGATTTAACCATAAGCCCAATGGTGACTTTAAAACAGTTACAGAGTGTAATGGCTGTGATAGAAGGATGGATCAACAACACTGCAGTTACTCAACAATACCAACCTACTGAGTACCACTCCATATTTTCACACATATTGGTGTCTGCATCATGTTATGGGTATGCTTGTAATCTTTAAGGACTGGGGAGTTTTTCAGGATAAAAAAGAAACAGAATGGGGCTATGCACAGGCAACATCCTAGAGGAAAACCTGGTTCAGTCTTTTTTCTACCAGACACTGGGAGATGAACTCAACTTTCAGCAGGACATTAAAAGGCCAAATCTACACTGGAGTTGCTTACCAAGAAGACAGTGAATGTTCCTGAGTGGCCGAGTTACAGTTCAATCTTAAATCTACTTGAAGATCTATGGCAAGACCTGGAAATTGTTGTCTAGCAACACATTTGACAGAGCTTGAAGAATGTTGCACAATCCAGGAGTGGAAAGCTCTTAGAGACTTACCCAGAAAGACATACATCTGTAATTGCTGCCAAAGGTGCTTCTATAAAATATTGACTCAGGGGTGTGAATACTTAGGTAAATGAGATATTGCTGTATTTTATTTTCAATAAATTTGCAAACATTTCTAAAAACATGTTTTCACTTTGTCATTATGGGGTATTTTGTGCAGACGGGTGAAAGAAAGAAATATATTTCATACATTTTAAATTCAGGCTGGCACACTACAAAATTTGGAATAAGTCAAGGAGTATGAATACTTTCTGAAGGCATTGTATACTGTATGCCCTTATTTGGAGCGAAGGAGCTTGCGCAAAAGTTGAAAGATTTATCACAGGTAGCCTAAAGTTAGTTCTGAAAAGTGGAAATCCGAAACGATGGCAGCAAGAGCAAGCTGGTGTTCGGGTCCCTGGCTGCACTTTATATAATAAATCTAGTGAAGAAGGCACAACATTTTACTGTTGAAAGACGCAGAATATGGCTAGTAGCGATAAATAACAGGAAATACGATGTAAACCCTCCTACAGCCAAACTTGTAGTAAGCACTTGTAGTAAGCACTTCATTGACGACGACTGTGAAAGAGACATACAATTGGAAATTATGTGAACACATCACAAAATAAAACTCAAAAACACAGCTGTATGTTCTGTATTCCCATGGTCTGGATCTTGTGCCGTGCCAAAACACAGAGGTACTTTTGAGATGAGATAGCGTCAAAGCAAGCTTGCAGAGGTATGTACTCTAATCACTACAGTTCGAATTGATCTTATTGTGTTGTAGCCTAGGCGCTCTACCAGTTAGCATATGTTGAGGAGAAAGACAGTAATTGTGTCATATTACATTGCAGAATAGGTAGAATAAAAATTGAAGATGTTGTTGCATTTTAATATACTTAGGAATCGGGTCTACTCGCTTTTTTCATAATCATAATCTCCTATGTCGGATGTGTTGACTAGCCATGGTTTATTTGCATGACAACATTTCATGCTTTTAACAACTGTATAGCCTAGCATGAAATACATGGCCCCAGGAACCACCTGGGTTAGGCCTATTTGGTTGCCTGTAGTCTGCTCTATTGTGTATGTGTAACCCCCACCTCCCTGTAGGTTGTGGTTTACATTGTATAACTAATCTGTAATGCTAGGCTACCTTGTTTGATTCCCAACCAAAAAAAATGTGCATCTATGATTGTGAATAAGACCCTTACGTTCAGTTTTTTACGTAAATGTATTCCCCCACGAGAGTGCACATGCACAGCTGTTACCTTTTTCTTCTGTTGTTGCAATCGGACACATAAAATAATAATATGAAATAATCACAATAGTTTTAGGTGGAAAAGTACACATTTCCTGACTCAAAACCGGTAGTACTTTTGATTTTTTTTAAATAGCTAATTCGACTGTACGCTTTCAATAATACAAAGAATTAGTCCACAATTTGCAGATTTCTCAATCGCTCTTTGATTGACAACAGAGCAGAGCTAGTAGTGCAAAAGACATGTCACGTGACACAATTTTGCAGCTTTCCAGTTCTTGACGGCAGGGAGAGAGGGGGAGAAGGCAAACTCCACCTAACTAGTTTCAATGTATGGAATCCCTTTGGAAAATGTTTGATTTTAGGTAAACTTCTACTTTAATAAAAAATGAGCAGGGTCAGCTATACTGCCCTACAAAGGCAAAACGCAGTAAGTACACATTTGGACAACAATATTATCTGATTCATGTGGTACTTAGTTTCCTGACACAGGAACAAGCCAGTGGATCAGAATTTATCATGGAGTATCAGAAATTGCTGTCTGTCTAGACAGAAAAATACTTTGAAGTCAGATTTATCAGAAAACGTTGTTACTGCGTTTTGCCTTTGCAGGACAGTATAGCATGAGAACCCCTTCTTCATCTCCTGACTACATGTAGTGAAACAAGACCACTCAAAGTTGTAACATTGTTATATATTCAAACAAAAGTTATTGATATTACCATGGTCACAACCATAACCTGTCAACTCCATCTTCCTTATAAAGATAGGATATTAATTTTGGTTCAAATATCTTCCTTTTGGGGCCTCCCGAGTGGGGCAGCGGTCTAAGGAACTGCATCGCAATGCTTGAGGCGTCGCTACAGACACGGGTTCGATCCCAGCCTGTGTCACTACAGGCCGTGACCAGGAGTCCCATAGGGCAGTGCACAATTGGCCGAGCGTCATCCGGGTTAGGGGAGGGTTTGGCCGGAGAGGCTTTACTTGGCTCTAGCGGCTCCTTGTGGCTGGCTGGACACCTGCAGGCTGACTTCGGTCGTCAGTTCAATGGTGTTTCTCTAAGAGCTCAGATGCTCTGAAGCCATTTTTGTGACTATTGTGACTTTGCCATTGTAATTGTTTGTAAACTTGTGTAGTTAAATTAATCTATGATCGTATGCTATCCATTTGTTGTTTGTATGCTGTTCTTTGTATGACATTTTAATATTTGATTATTAACCAATGATATTAGGCCACTCTTGGCCATGATTACAGACACCTGTGTCTTTTGACACTATATAAACGAGTCATCCCATAGTGTTTGTGATTATACACTGATGAAGACAGCTTGGTTGTCGAAACGTTGGTATTACATTTTTGCATCTGAGCTCTTAGAGTGTGCGGCTCTCTTTTATTTTCTAGAAACACAAAATGCCAAATTTGAATAAACATTCCGGTACAGAACTTTCAATCTTTTGGAAGGAAACCCCTGTCGCCCCTTCCTACATTCAGTGTTATCTCAGCAGGAAAAACAACACTAGCAAGTAAGGTTGCCCATCTGCACAGGATTTGGCAAGAGCCCAAATGTGATGGGGTGCATCAGCCTGATATTCCATAAAAATGGTGAACGAGAACGCAGACGCATGCAGGTAAGACGGTTGATGAAGTGTGAAGGGAAATGGCTTCCTACAGCAGAGGATACAGTGGTGGACTCAAGTTATCTGCATAGCAAATACAAAAACACTCACGAGCACATCCAGGACTATGAACAGAGCATCTGTTTAGACCTGATAAATCACTTTTTCTTCCAGACCGGTGACAGACTTTCACCCTATACTCTGGCATACCATCATAATGTCCCTGCCTCTGTCTTTCTCTTAACCTGACGTATTACTAATTACCTTAACTAACATGACTGTACCAACGGAAAGAGGAATAATAGTTCATAAAAACAGCCGTTACTTACAATAGGTCTACAACAAACCAGTGCACAAAACAAGAGGAAATAACTGTTTACCAAAAATCTCTTTACCAAAATACAAAGTTTGCTGAACGACAAAGATGTTGGAATTAGTTGATATAGAGGAACGATTTTCAAAAACATATAGGCTACAGTATGTTTTAGCTAAATCTTGAATGTGCACAGATGGATGCACAGGTTGTTTTCTAGAAAAGTATTTACTGTATTTGTAACACTAATGGAAATGCGAGCACATATGATTGCTGATTGGTGACTAATATTCCCAATGTAAAGAATTCTGTTTCAAGCACTAATCACACTTTCACATTAAAGCAATGCCATAATTCTGTCTGACATTGATAGAAAAGAACTGTCAAAGAGACATAAACATTTCATTTATCCATGTAAACATTGTATAACTAATGATAAAGGTCGACGTAATTATAGATACAAATATGTTCCTTTCTCTAAATAAAAACCCATTGATTAATAAACATCCGTAACAAAAATGAAATTGAGGAGCTAAAGAGATAATTAGAACTATTAAAACTCAATTAGCATAAAGGAGTCTCTGGAATGTGCATATTGTTTCTCATACCTCTATATCTACAGGACCATCAATATGGTTTTAATGACTCCTTGAGGAAATAGTCATTATGTTTCTGTACTATCAAAGTCCACATAATGGAGGTAATTTTCTTGTATTATCTTAAAAAGCAAATGGAGGACTGCTGAAGCATTTTAGTGTGACTCAGACCTGTGGGCTGCAATGCCTATGAAAAGATATACCACTGACCTAATCTGCATATGGTTGACAAGAAACTGAATCTCTCATCTAAATGTAAATTAGGTGTTTTATACCTTTAGTAAACAGCTTACATTGCCATAGTCTGTTTTAATAAACCAATTAGAATTTATTACCAGGGATACTAAAATCTAATAAAATCTCTAGTTTCTAAAATGTATGCAACATGCTGACAGCTGTCCTAAAAAAAAGCAGCAATATTGGCAGCATGAAACTCACTGAGTGATATCTCTGCATAAATTTTTAAAAATATGTGTGCTTGAATTCCCATGTTTCAGGCAATACATTATGTTTGAGGAGAGTAAAATTGACTTTTACTGGCATGAAAGTCCATTACAATAAAGCTTGGAGGAGGACATATGCATGTGATCCATACAATAGCCTCTATGAGGGTACTCTAATTTTCTTCCTGTCAGTGTCGTATCATACAGGCCTGACATATGCATGAATTGGAAATGTGAGACATTCACAGATATCACTGTGACTGGATGGAATATGGATGGTAGTTATTTTACCATGTGATACTGTCTAGATATGGATGTCCTCTAAGGCTGCATTTACACAGACAGCCTAATTCTGAGATTTTGCCCAATTATTGGCAAAAGATCTGATTTGATTGGTCAAAACACCAGTTATGGTCAAAATATCAGACTGCCTGTATAAACACAGCCTATAGGGACAATTTAAGCACTACATTAACAATAGATCTTGATCTTGAATCCTCTTAGTAAGTATGACAAACACCAGACATGTTTGAAATAAGCTTACACCTTAGTAATATGAAAGGCATTCTTCTTCAACGTAAACACATTGACGTTGAATGTGTGTTGCTACTCAAGGTATGCCATGCCAAATGGATGTATTATGAACAGTCCTCCTTGTTTCTCAATTCCACCAACAAATCAAACCCCAATTATTTACAGAGTGAGGGCTAAGCCCTAAAAAAAAACGGATTGACAGATACACTGTAGACAACATACAGTATGACCACTGATGTGACAAATTACTAATTCAGTCCTGTTGGCTTACAAGTGGTTAAAAACATTTAGCCTAGCTGTGTTGCTTCATTGAAATAGCAACAGGACATTAATATGACATTAGCGCAGTAACATCAATTCCTCTCCGTTTCCAACTTTGGTAATGCATTTACTGGAAATAGATTAATATCAATTCCATAAATCATTCAGGAGAATTTTCAGACCTAGAGACATCTGGGTAATGTCATATATGTTAGCTGATCTCCGTCTGGGAGCTTAACGCCCATTAATCAATGTCTGAGGGACTCTGAGCATGTCATCTGGGAAAATAAGGAAACGTAGAAATAACATAAAAAGTCTCCTGATTATGAATAAATATCAACCTACTAAAACATGTTTATCTACCCTCTCCTCTATTCACTCCCCTTGACAGCCCACATGCATAGCTGTTTTTATCCTCATTCATAACTCTGGATCTAGCGTAACACTCCGTTTAAGACATATCCTTTAATCCTCATGGCTCCCGCGATCCTTAGAAGCTCTTTGTTTATCTCTTAACTGACAAACCTCTCACCTGTATGTGGTGCGATGGTGTGACGGACAATAATATATATTATATTGTAGTAATACCGCTATCATGTGAATTTAATTTGATTGACAGTCCCGTTTGGTTGTTTAAGCTTACCTTAAAAAGGTGTATCTTATAAACCTATAATTGCCTGTTTTTCTCAGTTTGACGTCTGGGAGAAAAACACAGAGAATCATCTCAAGAAGTTTCGAACTCTATCCAAATTACAAACAAAAAAATGTATCAACTTAAAAAGTCTATCCTCTGACAGCTGAACCAAACAGAATAGAAACACAAGTTAAACATCTCATCTTTGCACAGCCAAAAATTGGTTGCCTGTCAAGAATATGAAAACTGTGTATCATCTGTTGAAGACCCTGAACCTAATCTCCCAGCAGAGAATGATATTGTGAATGTTCCACAGGCCCACTGACTCACTGTCACTCCAGCCCAAAGCCGCTCTCTTTGCTGCCCACTTGACCTTGTCACAGGGGAAAGCACTTTATTTTCATTGCGGTGTCATTCATTTGGTTGAAAAGTGCTAAACAAAAGCCATTTACAAAGCATTCTGGAACATATTAACTTGTTTAATTATAGTCTTCAACCAGGAAGATGGACAAGCTAAAAGAGCAGTGACTCACATAGAGCCTTTGAATTTTTTTGTTACACTTTTTTATATATGATTAACCATTAAAAGCCACAATCAAAGAGATGATTTAGGCCTAATTGATGTATAGAATAATTCTGCTTGTATTAATAATTGAGAACATAAAGGCAATATTTAATATAATTTCATTGCTTTGATATGATGCAATTCAAATCACAGAAACATATCTTAGGAAAAAAATATGTTTGTAACTAAAGTATATGAGATCTGTAAAGGAGGATCAGACAGAGAGGATCGCACTAAAAAACTACCTTTTTGTGTTTGTGTGGGTCTTCTTGTATATTAGTAAACAAGAAAAAATTGTAGCTGAAAATGTAGTACAATAGCCAGAAATATGGTATCTGGTAATGAACAACCTGTCAACCTGCCTTGTATGAGCAAGCATAGCCTACATTATATACATGATTTACTATATCCTAAATGCCACCATCTCTTTGCCATATACTGCCTTTTTTAAATTGAGGGACCGACAATAATGTCATCGTGGATTTAGCCGGTGTTAACTTGTGGAACAGACACTGGCTGGAATGCATTTTTAACCAATTTAGCATTCAGGATTAGACCCACCCGTTGTATAATAGCTTGATAACACTGGATTGTTTTGTGATCCAAAGTAGATTTACATAGCCTATAACTAATTAAGCTAGGTAAAATACAATTCAAAATTAGCCTAATAAGCGTAAGCCTAGTCTGTGTATATATTTACAAATATTAAGTACAAATGTATCAAATGTCACTGTAGTCAATTCTGACATTAGACCTCGTTCGGTTTGTACTTACCACTCTCGAAGCAAGCATCAAAGACAAGGTGGCTTTTCCGTGAAACTCCTGTGTATCCTGTTGGAGTAACCATCAGCCTGTTCACATTGCCCACTAAGGCTTCCTCTCTTCCAGCTTCACTGCCTAGGAAAACCACATATCACTTGTCAAACCACTTCATCTGAACTAAGCTCTATTAAACACCCCATTATTCTTAAATTATCACATGGGCTAAATATTATATTAAGGCTTATATTAAATTGAATCAGAAGTAGATATGACAATGTTTCTTCATGCATCGAATGTGGCTAGCTGAGGTTTAAAAAGGGACCATTGGTCCATGCCTGCCTTATGCATAGTAAATAAGGCATACTGTTGGCAAAGCCTTAACTGAAGTATCCTTGCAGAAATATATCTACATGAATTAGAACAAAATAAAAACCTCAAAGCAACAAAAAGGTGTGATAAATTATTTTATTTTGGTAACTTCAGACATGTCACTATTGTAAACAAATGGAATGTTACTAGCTTAAACCTCACAACAATAAACAGCTAGGCCTATAGTCAGGTCTTACAAGTGCTTGGCCCTGTTTGTTGACAGGTGCTAAAGCAGGAGGTTAAATAGCCTATGCCATTTGAAGTGAACATACTGTCCTTTAACTGCTAATACATTAATAATAGATAATAATCTCACTTTATAAATCAAGTCGCACTGCTAGTGTTGCATTTAATTACAGTACAGCCTAGGTAGCTAATACCATGCCATGGATGTTACATATGATGTGGATTCGGATTTAACTCTATGAAGTCAAATATTCTAATTGTAGACTAATTAAAACCCGTACAATGATGTGTACCCAGTGCCATGCTATTACCATAGCTAGATACAGAGGGAATAGACATAGGTAGCCACTACTTCCTGCCACTGCCAGTTGCTGCAACAGACATTACGCTGGTCCTGGACGTCGTTCGTTGAGTACAGCGGAACGACGCCCTGGACCAGAGCTAGCTAAAGTTAGCTGTTAGCTAAACTCATAGCAAAACAGCATACATTGAATGGCAAGTAGCTAACCCGTCCAGGCAGAATGTTCATGGCAAACAGTTCAATTTGCTGAACATTTTAATATTGATGACACTAGCTAGTATTATGTATCTCATGTTATTATTATTATTATTATGTAGCTAAACTAGGCACGTTAACGTTCGTTAGCTAGCTACAGTAACTAGAAGGTTAGCTAGCTGACAAGCTAGCTAGATGTTGATGTTCACAAACGATGATGCGTCGGTCTAGGTGAGTGATGCAGCAGTCCAGACTCATGCACTAACTAAATGTGCAGCTACCTGCTATGCACTCTCATATAGGTACTGTGGAGGTATCTAGCTAGCGCTACTGTATTTACACACCGGTGTCGACGTCTCTCACGTTCTCCTCCATCTTCCTTTCCATATTTGCACAACACACCAGCGCATGACGCTGGCTGAGTGTTGCCACGGCAACACGGCGTGTGGCTAAGGGAGGAGGCTTGGTTTGACATACAGTAAAAGGTCATTGCTAGAACTAATTCCGTTTTTGTCAAATTAACGTCCAAATTTGATATTTTTTGCATTTCAGCGAACCCTAACCCTTTTCCTAACCTTAACCTATCTCTCCTAACCTGCTACGCTAATTATCCTAACCTGCTACGAAAAGTCAAAACGGACTTTAATTTGACAAAAGCTGAATACCTTCTAGCCACGACCGACACCTATTCCTCTCTTTGGATTGGTGGATATTTGAATTAGTGGATATTTCGTTATTTGAATAATATTTTGAATATTCGATGAGGGGTGTTGATGTCAACCATCTGTATTCAATGAAGAGTGCGATACTATGCTAGCCTCATGAATATGCATATTGAGGAGTTATTTTGACTGTCACTGAATAATTTAATGAATTACGACTGCAATGGAATTGTGTTCATTATTCCAATGAAATTGCCATTTCACCCCATTTTGAAACTGAGAGTTTATGACATAGCCTCTCTAGTAATTCAATAGGATCTCTATGGTTTATTCCATTTGTTTGGACAGTGGAAATGAGGGTCCAAGAAAAAAAAAAGAAAAAATATATATATATATTTAATATCTGGCAGTGGAAGTAGGCCTATTTCGTAAATCTAAACGAACAATGTATGGTCCTCTCTCCTCTTTTTAGCTAACATAGAGGACATGGTAGGTTTCAGAACCTAAACATGTAGCATGAAATGCAATATCTCTCACTCATTGTTGGCTGTGATTCTAAATTATCCACTGATTTATTAAAGCATGAGGATTTCTAGACAATTGGAGCATATGTCATCAAGCCAATCAAGCCTGACCCTATTCTCTTTCCATTATTACGGCCACAGCTGATCCCATGGCACTTATCGTAAGAGTAGGGGTGTTAACCCCTGTGTCATGGCTAAATTTCCAACCTGGCCCCAGTCCATAATGGCCACCTAATCATCCCCCTCATTCCTAATTGGCATATATAACTCCTCACCTCTTCACCTGATAGCTGATGTGTGGTGAGCGTTCTGGTTGCTGTACATCACCCAGGGTGGTGCTACACATGTGTGGTGGAAGAGGAGAGTTTCCCCCTATTATGTAAAGCGCTTTGAGTAACTCAGTTGGTAGAAAAGCACTATATAAATCCAATCTATTATTATTAGTAGTAGTAGTAGTAGTATTAGCTGCATCAAATGAATGGCCATATGACTCCAGAGCAAGAGACATATAGAATTTCTGTTGTTACTTTTCAGGTTATAAGCTTTGTGTAACAGGAGAAACTGAATAAGGCTGGGAATAGGACAATGATTTTTCTCCCTGTGATCATATTTAATGGCAAGCTACAGGCATCTGAACAGCTAGGATGGCATGATTATTTCTTAATGATAAAGAACTGCTGTGCAATATTTCCTTAAAATTGAAAATGTAATAACTGTCCTTCATGGTATGTCATCCCTTAACTCTAGCCAATTAATGGGCTCCATGGTGCTGGATTTATTTTTGGACTGATGTTCAATGAAATTACTTTGAGACAAGAAACAAAATAATGTATTATATTTTAAACGCTTCTTGTCTGTGTTGTTCCATTTGTAGACCTACATGTTTCGTTGAATGTACTGTGGACGGGCAATTCCATGTGTTTTTGTAACATTTTCAGTGGACATTATTAAAAGTCGTGCCTATGCATATACAGTGCCTTCAGAAAGTATTCATACCCCATGACTTACGTTTCGATCACACCGACAGCGTCATTGCATTTTGGTAAACCAGAATTACATTCATATCCAATGAAATGCTACGTTTGCCATGCAGCATTGCGTTGCAGAGGAAGTTGCAGTGCTTTCGGAGTGGTGCACACATTGGATTTATTGAACGTATGCGTCAAACCCTATGCGTAGACTGCTTGACAGAAATGGTATCAGAAGGTGAATGTTGAACTTTTTTTGCACAAATATCTAGACGATGCTGCGTACTATTTTGCTGTTGGTGTGTTCGAAGCTACACACCAACAGTTACTGCCTGAATTCAAAATGGATTCAATATTTTTTTCTATCACTCATCTGCACAAAATACACCATAATGACAAAGTGAAAACATGTTTAATTTTGAATTTTTTCAAATTGATTGAAAATGTAATACAGAAATATCTAATTTACATAAGTAATCACACCCCTGAGTCAATACATGTTAGAATCACCTTTGGCAGAGATTACAGCTGTGAGTCTTTCTGGGTAAGTCTCTAAGAGCTTTGCACACCTGGATTGTACAACATTTGCACATTATTATTTTATTTATTCTTCAAGCACTGTTAAGTTGGTTGTTGATCATTGCTAGACAGACATTTTAAATTCTTGCCTTAGATTTTCAAGAGGATTTCAGTCAAAACTGTAACTAAGCCTCTCAGGAACATTCAGTATCATCTTGGTAAGCAACTCCAGTGTAGATTTGGCCCTGTGTTTTAGGTTATTGTCCTGCTGAAAGATGAATTTGTCTCCCTGCATCTTTTGGAAAGCAGACTGAACCAGGTTTTTCGCTAGGATTTTGCCTGTGCTTTGCTCTAATCCGCTTCATTATATCCTTAAAAAACTGCTTCATGCTTGAAATCATGAAGAGTGGTACTCAGTGATGTGTTGTGTTGGATTTTCCCCAACATAACGCTTTGTATTCAGGACATAAGTTAATTTCTTTGCCAAATGTTTTGCAGTTTCACTTTAGTGCCTTATTGCAAACAGGATGCATGTTTTGGAATTTGGGAATTTTATTCTGTACAAGCTTCCTTCTTTTCACTTTGTCATTTAGTTTAGTATTGTGGAATAACTGCAATGTTTTGAGTTTTCTCGTATAACAGCCATTTTCCTCTGTAACTGTTTTACAATCACCATTGGCCTCATGGTATAATCTCTAAGCGGTTTCCTTACTCTCCGGCATCTGAGTTAGGATAGACGTGTGTGTCTTTGTAGTGACTGGGTGTATTGATACACTATCCATAGTGTAATTAATGACTTCACCATGATCAAAGGCATACTCAATGTTTGCTTTTCCCCCATCTACCAATGGGTGCACTTCTTTGCAAGGCACTGAGGAACCTCCCTGGTCTTTGTGGTTGAATCTGTGTTTGAAATTCACTGCTCGACTTAAGGACCTTACAGACAATCATATGTGGGAGGTAGTCATTTTTTAAATATATTTTTTTAAGTCTAAAAACATAATTCCACTTTGACTTTATGGGGTATTGTGTGTAGGCCAGTGACGCAAAATCAATATTTAATCCATTTTAAACTCAGGCTGTAACACAATACAATGTGGAAAAGGTCAAGGGGGTGTGAATGGTTTGTTTAACTTTGCAATCATTGGTTTTTGCATCATTCTGTTTCCGTGGAATTGCCCAGATCATCAACTTGGATGTGTCTACCTGGGATTAGGTTTGTATATCTCTGGACTCATCTCAGGGGTATCAAAGTTTTAGAGGATGATGATGAAGCCCATGAACTCCTGACAATACATCTCCACATCTGCACATCTGTACTCCATGCAGATCTGTCATCAAGTTTACAGACTGAAAAGATGATTTAATGAACACATCAATCATCGAAATCAAAAGAAAAGTACAGTCCTGTCCATGATCCTCAGATCATCCTTCACAAATTATATTTTCAAACTATCTTTTCATTGTTACTATTTAAAAATATTTGTATTTATAAGATGACTGAAATTATTTTATTATAAATCCATAATGTTTTCATGGCTACTTTTTTTAGAGATTTCTTCTAGTCTGTCTTTTTAGATGGAACTCTGCATGTGTTTTCATGTGCAGTATTGGAACAAGGAAACCCTTTCTAGTTTGACCATGTAGGCATATAAAGCGCCATCAATGAAAAGGAAGTCATGCAAAATCAAAAGGTAGGACATGTTGGACTGGAATGAACAGGCGGCATGCAGACAGTCACTATGGCGACAGCAATCAAGAGACTCTTGGGACTGAGCAGGTCAGAGAAGAGGGCTTGAGAGGCAGCTGACAGAGAAATCAACCCTCAGACTGGATGATTCAAGTGACAGCTCATCCCAGAGTACAGGCAGCCTGGCTGTCCCCACAGAGACTGTTTTAGGAAGGGTCGTTCCACCTCAAAAAGCACAAGAAAGAGGATTTTGACACCCACCATCTCAGACTGTTCTGAAATTGTTTATGTAGTTAGTAACAGATACGATTAGTTTTCCTGAAACATTTTTTTATTGAAACATAATTTGATCTCTGAGAAATTGAGCTCAATGATTGCACCCTAATTGGCCATTTTAATTTATAGGATTTCAGATAATATTCAATAAATATAGTATCCAACATCCGACTTGCACCAAACTTCTTCCTACCAATGAGTAAGACGGGAGATATAAAAATCCACCCACAGATCCCCCACACCCCATGCCAATCCCACCCCAACAACCAGTATACAGTATCTAATTCTTCTATGTTTGAGAGGTGCCCTACACTAACCGCTATTTTCAGCTCTCGCCATAGGTTTCGTAAGTGATTCAGATCTGGACTCTTCGCTGGCCACTCCAGAATAGTCCAGCTCTTCTTGAGCCATTCCTGGGTGCTTTTGATGTGTGTTTGGGCTTGTTGTTCTGTTGGAAGACCAACAACCTTCAACAGAGACCCCGTTTTTGGACACTTTGTTGAACATTGCACTCCAAAAAAACTTGATAAACTACTGATTTCATGATGACTTGCATACACTCAAGGTCACCAGTATCAGGGTCAGTAAAGTAACCTAGGGCGAGATCTAAAAACAGCAGTTGGTGGAGGGCACGCCTCAAACATTGAAAAATTGGAACAGTTTACTGCTGAATAGTGGGACAATTTTCCAGTAGAATGGTGCAGCAAGCTCATTGATGGCTGCAAGTTGCATTTGTATGCAGTTACAGCATCTTTGGCTGTGCAACCAAGTACTAGCTCCAGGGTGCCAATACTTTTGTCCATGCCACTCGTCTTTATTTTCTCAATTAAAATTGTTAACTTAAGTTTACAAAAATAAGTTGTTCTGTATTGTTGAAAATCAAATTACAACACTTGGAGTTATTTTTAAAATTAATATGGAAGTATTTTAGAAAATTGTGCCAATATATTTGCCTGCGTATATTTGCCTGTATTGTGATCAGTGACATTTACAATTAAACCCAACCAAACCCAAACCCAATACCATTACAATTGCGAAACTCTATGCAGTCTATGTGTTTGAGACTTTTACCATTACAGACCCTTAGAAACCACAATATTGAAACCATTAGAACTACTGTTGCCTAATGGTTTGCTTGTTCTCCATGAATGGTCTAATCAATACCTTTTTTGAAGAGAATAAACCACACACAAAGGGTCTGTTTCCTGGATGTAAAATAAGGACAAACTGAATTGCTTTCATGGAGGCCTGGCTTGAATTGTAAGGATGACCACATGTTTTGCCAAATCTGTTTTTTTTTAATCCAAAGTTGTAAAGGAAATGTTGTGATCTATTTAATAAATACAAGAGACTAGAAAAATGAATAAAATAGTATGTGCTGACCAGCTGTCAAGTGTCTTCACTGATATTATGAACCTATCCCTGACCCGGTCTGTAATGCCAACTTGTTTCAAGCAGACCACCATAGTCCCTGTGCCCAAGAACACCAAGGTAACCTGCCTAAATGACTATCAGCCAGTATCACTCACACCTATAGCCATGAAAGTCTTTGAAAGGCTGGTCATGGCTCACATCAACACCATCCTCCCAGACACCCTGGACCCACTTCAATTTGCATACTGCCCCAAAAGTTCCACAGACAATGTAATCTCTATTGTACTCCACACTGCCCTTTCCCACTTGGACAAAAAGAACACCTACGTGAGAATGCTGTTCATTGACTACAGATCTCTCTCTTTCACTCTAACAGTGTGAAGAGCTGTGTGTTCTAAACAACTATTGGCTAGTTCTCCTGTCTGTAAAGAAACGGGCGACGTTATCGGTTGAGTCTGCTGCAACGATTGGATTAGAACAAGCCGCTCTCCCTCTGCTCTCAATTCCCCATTTCCTATTTCACTTACTCACAGTCACTCATCTCAGCGCTAAAATCTCTCCTTCTCCAAACATCGTTTATGAATCAGAATCTGTAGCTAGTCATTGTTGGCCATTCTAGTTATTTCCTGACGACTTTGGTTGTTTCTGTGGTTGTTTTGGTCTGTTTACTTGACATTGTTTAGTCAGCTACTTTGTCAGTCCATATAGTTATTCCATTGTTGACAACGTCTGTCACTATGTGGTGATCGCAGCCCATGCTTGCTTGATATTATTATTTATTCTCACCCAGGCATTTTTACCGAATGACAGATCATTAGAAAATGAAATGACAAATGTTGATAGTTTATATTGATTGTACAAATGCTGTGGTATAAGTGTCAGGAGTTTTGCTCCTCTCAAAAGTGAAACAATATATGGGGCAAGCGACTTCCAATGACTAATTTCTCTGAATGAAGGAAAATAACCATTACCAGACTCATACATTACATGGTATGGAGAAGCAATACTCCAAACCACAGCTTCATACTGCTTGTCAAACATAGAGAACTGATACAGTATACTGGTTGTTGGGACGGGATTGGCGTGGGACGTGGGGGTTCCGTGGGTGGCTTTTGACCATTTTGTGTTATTTCTAATGTCTTACTCATTGTCAGGAATATGTTTGGTCCAAATTGGATGTTGGGTACTATATTTATTGAGTATTATCTGAATCCTATAAATTAAAATGGTACATTTGGGTGCAATCAATGTGCTTAATTTCTCCAAGATCAATTTATATTTCAACAAAATAATGTTTCAGGAATGCCAATTGTATGTGTTTCTAACTACAGAAACAATTTCAGAGCAATATGAGATGGTGGGTGTCATGGCTTGCTGAAATGACATGGAATGACTCTGAAGCCAGTTGTACATGGTAACATCCTTTTTGAGGTACATGTAAGAATAAGGCCATGATAGAAAAAAACACCCAGTAGTAATATTGATAGTGCTGTATGGTCTCACTTGTTCTCTATGTGAATAAGATTTCAGCCTTATTCTCACTCTCTCCTTTCTTTCCCCATCTATCGTTTACATATCCATGCACATATGCACATAATCACACGTTCAAATGCACAACATTAACAGCATTAGGGGAGAATTGAAGTAACTCTCGCTCCTCTGCTTGCAATGACTCTCTCCTCTCTGCTGGCTGTGGTCCATACCAGCAGATGGTCCGGTGTCAATAGGCTGCTATTAACTGGCCACAGTCCTCTCCTGGGGCCAGGAGAAAAAGCACATACAGCACTGGAGACAAAGACAAGCCATGCTGCTTGTGGAGGTACTGATACTTTTGCCTTTTTACTGTATTTTAAGATGGAAGTCACACCAAGCTGATGAACGGTGTCATCACACAGTTTATTATATTCAGTAGAAATACTGTACATCTTCAGGAGACTATAGGAAAGTAACATGATGTGATGTCGACAATAATGTAATAATGATCCATCGTCTGACCTTGACCTTTGACCAATGATTTGACCTACATCATGTTATGTTCAGGAGGAGTGGTAACACTTTACCACTTTTCATTGTTTCTCCTACACCTGTGTAGTAACACTGGAGTTCCTGTTGTATTAGGGTTGTATAAACATGCTGTTACATAGTAAGTATTGTATCCCAAACCTTGAATTACATACAGTACAAACCTAAAGTATCTTACTCTACAGAGACAGTACTTAAACCAATTTCTTGACTTACTGTATGTGGCTATTTCCCACATGGCATGCTGAAAAGAAATACACTGCCGGCTATGTGCCAGGAAATGCCCTTGTCCAGAGCAAGGGATCACAATTTCAAATTTCTCCCCAGAACAGTGTTTAAAAGTTTTAAAACAGGCAAAATGAATATTTACTGAAAGGGGTCTCGTAGTTTCTTGCAATAGCCGTCTCTGACTTTAAGGAATATTTATCTCAAAACTGTGATTCCTAAAAAAAAAATGTGTCCGAAGTTTTGGTTAAATCAGATTTGTCTAAAATCTTAAATGAATTAGAAATGAGCTGGGTCAGTTATACCATCTCCTGACATGTACTGCATCAAAACAACCTCTGGTCCCTAAAGTATTCTACTTTTGATAGATTTAAACAAACATTATTGATATCACCATGGTCACAACCATTACCTGTCAACTCCGTCTCCCTTATAGATTAAGATAGAATAGGACTTTGTGTTAAAATATGTTCATTTTAATTCGTTTTTATGGTCATAAAGCAACTGAGGAAAAACTAAATTGTTACTTTGTATACCACCTGAGTAAAGAAGAAAAATATGCGATTTGTCAACTCCGTAAAACGTAAACTCAGATTTATGTCTAACGTCAACCCTCGTCAAAGTGCTAAAAGATCTTATAGAATGGTTATGTTTTTGTTAAGGATTGTCAAATGAACCATTTTCCATATTTTACAAATGTTTGTGTTGAACTTTTACTTTTAGAGGCAAACACATGTCTGTTTTGAATACCTATTGTCATCTCCGGAAGTCATTGTTAACCCCCTTAAGATGTTTTTTTAGTAAATATTCTGAAACAATATGTTCATCACTGTTCTGCAATATATGCTTAAACTATTAAAGTATTTGCTGTGCTAGACATAAAGGATCATGTTTCCTTTATGAATCTTGTTTTATATTCTGAATCGAGAAAAACATGCCAAAATGCTGATGAAATTGGCCCTGGAGAATTATATAGTGGTATAAAACAAAAGGTTTGAAGATTTGTGTTACATATGTAATTAATATAATGTTAGAATTGAACAATCAAGGCCTTTAAACAGTTGTTGGACAGTAAATGTAAAAACGAAATGCCTTTTATGGTGTCTAACGGAGTTGACATAAATCCAGTTAGTTGCATTTTATGATACATAAAAAAAAGAGGCGAGATAGCTGATACGTTGGTCTATAAAAATATATATTTCAAATTTGGTTAATATGAAGAAAAATATGTGGGGGAAAAGTTGGGATTGCCCCGTCTTTCAAGAATCCCTGTAATTGATGATGGTGCTCCATCGTCCTACTACTAAGTGTTCCTATTGAGATGAAGACTGGGCAGAAAAAAGAGAAGGAATGAGCCTGATCCCTATGTCTCATGTCTTATACACATAGAGAAAGAGGAAATGGGAAACACAGAGAAAGCAGGGAGAACAGGCAGATGTGGTGGTGTCGCTGTTGTTGTTAGAACAGTCTTCCCACCTTGTGGTAGCACAGTGAACTGTAGCTGCCTGCATGAGAGCGCAAGCAAGTGAGTTGGGAGAGAGCGACACAGAGAGAGATGGAATGAGAGTGTGAGAGAGAGAGAGAGAGAGAGAGAGAGAGAGAAAGAAAAGGTGAGAGAGAGATGGGGAGAGAGAGAGAAAGAGAGAGAGATAGAGAAAGAGAGACAGAGAGGGAGTTTAAACCAAGAGCTATGTTTTGGGACAAGCTAATCTGCCAGAGAGCAGTGTGAGGATCGGAGCGCATTGTGTGAGCGAGTGTGCGGGGGACAGATAAGGGAACAAGCCCGCCAGCCCGACTGCTTGTTTTAATGTGCTGACTCTGGGGAGATAAAAAAAAATTGACTCTTCAGTTGTGTGCCGAGACCCTGGGCACAAGCTCCACATCCACCAGAGGTGTACCAAAGCAGGGGGAAAAGGGGACAAAAATCTGACACAAAAGAAATTATAGAGGATTTTTTCTCATTTTTTAATTGATTAATTTTTTCTTTCTTTTTTCCTGGGACTGACTCTCATTTCCAGTAGAAAGAGGGAGAAAATCACTGAAGGGGAACCCTTAGAAAATAAGAAAAGGACAAGAAAAAGCATTGACTACAAGATGTTCGAAATCAGCCGAACACTCAACGCTGCTTTGTTGAGCAATGAGGTAAAGAAAAATTGGCTTCGTTTTTTCTCACCTCCCCAGTGTATGTGCTGCCTACCATTCTGTCTTGTGTATTATTGTGTGTGTGCATTTCTGTGTAAAGTGTAGAGACACAGCGTTGATTAAGGACCAGAGCTTAGCGTATTAGCCAAGCTCGATGGTTGCTAATAGAAAAAGGATCACAACGCTTCTCACTCATTCTTGCTTGCAGTAACAATTGGAAGGCTAGGCGGCTGGCTGATTTATGTGACAACTGTTTTATTTCCCCTAATTTCCCCAAAGCAAGGTGGCTATCATTGCTAAGCTTGCTTGAGGAATCGCCCATCATGTGTGTGTGTGTGCGTATGTGTGTGAGCGTGTGGTTGGTGCCTGTGTGTCTGCATGTCTGTGTGTGTGTGATTGTGTGTGTGTATAGTGTACTGTGATTGCCCTCTGCCTCCTCTTCCTCTCTCCCCCTCACTCCCGCTGTCCTTTGCCATTCTGTTTCTGTCCTTCCTACTTTCCTGTTTCTGTTCTTCCTTCTTCTCCCTCTCCCGCTCTCTCTATCTGTGTGTGAGCGTGCACTCTGTGAGCAGCATCTCAAGATGATGGTGCGGTACCCCCAGCTCTCGGGACTAGCCACTGCTGACGGCTCCGTCCCTGAGAGGCTCTCGCCGCTATTTCCCAGGGATCTCCCATCCACCCAGATGGGGTCCAGGTCACTTTTGGTAAGAGGATAGACAGAAATATCTCCATCTCTTAAAACACAAACAGGAGAAAAAATGATAGAGAGAGAGAGCGAAAGAGAGCGAAAGAGAAAGAGAGAGAGCAGTAAATAATAGATCAGTTTAGGAAGATGACTGTATCCCCAGGAATTGTATTAGCAGCTATTATTAACATGCTTATGTGTGTTCAATTACAACCGCCTACTCTGCCTTAACCCTCTGTCAATCAGTCCGTTATCTTGGGAGTAAGAGCGGCAGAGTGCATGTGAAGTGTGTATGAATTCAGTGTAGCAGGCTCACTGCATGCATAGTTTGCCAATGCCTGCATCTTTATGTGCATTTTGTACGTGTGTGTGTGTGTGCTTATGGCTTATGTGTTGTATGTGCATGGAAATAATGTTACCTCAATATTTATAAACAATGTCTTTTTAAACTACATTTGAATCTGAAACAGAAAGTAAATTAGAATATGGAAAGTAGTATGTAATATGGCGTCAGGTAATAGTTTTTCTTTGAAAAGTGTGGGGTTGGGTACATTTACCATCTTGACACTCGTAACTGGAAGATGTGATGTGCGGCAACTGAGAAATACAGGGCTACTGCAATACACTGAAACCTTGCCACAATGATGAAATACTGTAAGATATGAATGTTACCATTAATACCTGATGCTCTGTATGGAGAGCATTTAGAAGTATGGATATAGAGTAGTTTATTTGTTTCACTTTTTACATAAGAGATTTGTTTAGACAGGATACTGATCTGATTTCATTATGTAATGCAGATAGTTGTTCTTGATGGCCATTATGTAAAGCAGGCAACTAAGTCAACCTGAAGTTAAACCATTAGGGACATTATCTTAGAGATAATTTATTCAAGTCTTCCTCCTCATTGTTAGAACTCGAGTCTACAGTATGTGCTATTTCTAATGAAGAGTGTAGTTCAAGGGGAAGAGAGGCATGAGAAAAACTGCATTAAATTGACATGAAACTGTGGGTGTCTAATCTGTGATGGGCTCTCATTCGGCTTCCCTTCAAACAGGCTCAGCTTCCCACCCTAGAGCTTTCCAGAATATTTCAGAAATTGTTGTAATGCTGACAGCATTGAGGTCTTCTGTTGACTGTACACGATTGCAGAGGAAATGTTTGGTCATCTATAAAGACTTAATGTTCTTATTCACCTGGCAGAACCGTCTTATTCACTCATACAGACTATTCTCACATAGGCTACACAGTCATGCTCCCTAGCTGCCTGTGAAGAATCCTAGTGTTGTACTACAGAGGAAATAGACTTAAATTGCTGATGACAAGTAGCTTGATGCTGTAATTTCTCTCTCACATAATAATAGTACCACACAGTGCCTTAATTTCTGCTGAAATTAAAATTGAATAGTAGATTATAATAATGGGTAGTGAGAGGTTATGGCAAGTTATTAAATCAACTCTTTCAAGCCTTTTAATTGCAACACATAAAAAAGCATTTAGTGTTTGGGTGAGCTAAAGAACTTGATGTGGATGTTTGTATGCATTTTCATTATATCTGATAATGATTATGCAGACCATTCTAAAGCTATGATTGGAATGCGCACAAACCGGGGAAAATGTTTTATCACCCTGTTTCTATGTGACCCTGAAAACCCACAAATACTATTCGACTTCCTGTTCAAATAAATGTGACTATATTAGTTGTATGTAAGTCAGAATATATGAGGCGTGACTGGGATTGTGATTACCCTGGTTAAAACAGACCATCGTTACAATGATTAATGGCACCTTCATTAAGCACAGCTAGATCATTTGCATACATTAGATACATGTGCTGGAAGAATGTTGAGGCTTTGCTGTTGGAGAGCAGGATTATTTTATACTTTTGGTGGATGTGAGGCGTACTATTATAATACCAGAGACCAAAATGTTGAGTCCTAGATGTCTGAGATGTATACGGTGTGAGACCTGCATGATATCACTGTATGGCTGTGCTACAGTATGATATAATCACAACAGCAGGATTGACAACATTTGAAATGATGATCTATCTTAAATCAAAAGCCATAATAAATTTAAAAAATATTTTACTGGTATGATACTGAACACCTTCAAGTATATTTAAAGGGAATCCAGTATAGCAAAGTGTTGAAGCAAAATACATCACTTGGTTGAACAAGATACATCCTTAGCTAAATGGCTGCAGTCTTGAACAATGTCCCTGGAGTCCAGGCCGCCATTTGTCAGGCTGCACGGGACCTAGAGAACAGTGTGTTTGAAAGGATGTCGAACAACTTCTATTGAGTTCTCTATCAGAACCTAGTGCCTGTTCTGCTCTGAATGCTGTTGCGAGCCTGTGATTACTGTCATCACACAGCTGTTGTTTTTCTTAGAATGCTGTGCTTTGTTTGGTAACTCCATTCTTCGGTTCAACAAAGAAAGGTTAGATTTGACTTCAAACTCATTTGATGCATCATCACAACAATCAGAAGCGTTGGCAATGGCATATTGACACCCCCGAAATTGTAAGGGTCATCTCTATTGCACAACAATGATTAGCTCTTTCCATCTGCCGCTTCCATCACTTCCTCCTTCCCTGATTGCAGTGTGTCTCTGGATAATCTACCCCGGGAAATTAGTTCATTTATGCTCAACAACTCTGCCTTTGCTGACGCACAAACAGGTGCAGTATAAAGATAGGCACGTATCATCTCTGAGAGAGGCAGCGCACTGTGCCAAGGAGGTAGAATCACCAGCCTAACTGCGACACAAAATCATATCTTGGATACAAAGGCCATAGATTGATATTGATTAACTGACAGGAGCATCATTTTTTAGGATGTACTATCTATGAAGAATGAAATGATGAAGTAACCTGGATTTGTTGAACGGTGGATTTGGACCAATATTCAGTGAATTGATCTAAGATATCCCAATTCATAACATGCAAATACCAACATGAATCATTGAACTTTGAAAACGTCAGTATGAGTAAGAATGAGCCAAGACAGATGAGGTACCAGAACCGTGCTCAATCATCCGTTTTTGGAGGATGGCACACAAAAGTGCTATTTATCATGCAGGTCAATCAGCGGTCACCTGCACACAGCTGCAAGAGAACAGCCCATCTCACACTGCAGTACAACTGTTAAATACATATAGGCTGTAGAAGCTCTTATCATAGATTATTGTAGTGTAAGTCCACAAAAAGGGTGTTAGAGAATATGTTCAGGGGAAGATACTGTGCTACCTGAGTAGTTACTTGCTTACTACATCCTAATTACGCCCATAAAAAAACAATATGGATATGCTCTGTCAGCTTCTTGTAAAGAACCCAGTAAAGATCCAATGAATGCCAATTACCCTGACCATGTCAAGTCAGTGACATCATGTAACAATTAATTTCAGATATCACACATTAAAAGGTGTGATTGGCTGTTGTGGGTTACAATTCATAAGCTAGTTTCTCAGCCACCCTGCATGATTCTCTCGTTTCTGAGATGGGTGTGGTAGCTACTGCACCGTGTGTGCCTGCATGGAAGGCAGGGCCAGGAGGGCAGGCTGGCAGTGTCACACTAAGAGGGGGCCGGTGCTGCATGGGGCGGCCTGGTGAGCAGCAGCTGAGCCAGAGTCCCGCTGGGAGCCGTCACTGCTGAGTGGAGCAGGTGTCTCCAGCCAGGCAAAGAGCTTCCCTAAGCCAGAGGAGAAGAGAGGAGGCAGGGCCGGCCATGACTCTGTGTGCTCCGCAGAGGACGGGTGGCTCTCTCTCTCTCTCTCTCTCTCTCTCTCTCTCTCTCTCTCTCTCTCTCTCTCTCTCTCTCTCTCTCTCTCTCTCTCTCTCTCTTGCTCTCTCTCTCATTGCATACCAAGCCACCCTATTATGTATCTTGTCTGCAAAGTGATCACATTAGCTAACATGCTAGCAATGTTGCTGTCCATGGTGCTGAAGTACCAGATGGATATACAGTACAGTGCCTTCAGAAAGTATTCACACCCCTTGACTTTTTCCACATTTTGTTGTGTTACAGCCTCTCTGACCTACACACAATACTCTATAATGTCAAAGTGTAATTATGTTTATTATTTTTTATTTTTACAAATGTTTTAAAAATACAAATATGAAATGTCTTGAGTCAAGAAGAACCCCTTTGTTATGACAAATGGTGTTAAACATGACTTTTGAATGACCTCATCTCTGTACCCCACACATACAATTATCTGTAAGGTCCCTCAGTCGAGCATTGAATTTCAAACACAGATTCAACCACAAACCCCAGGGAGTTTTTCCAATGCCTCGCAAAGAAGAGCACCTGAATACCCCTTTGAGGAAATCCAACACATCACTGAGTACCACTCTTCATATTCTCAAGCATGGTGGTGGCTGCATCATGTTATGGGTATGCTTGTCATCGGCAAGGACTAGGGAGTTATTTTTAGGATAAAAAGAAATGGAAGAGAGCTAATCACAGGCAAAATCCTCGAGGAAAAACTGGTTCAGTCTGTTTTCCAACAGACACTAGGAGACTAATTCACCTTTCAGCAGCATAATAACCTAAAACACAAGGCCAAATATACACTGGAGTTGCTTACTAAGATGACATTGAATGTTCCTGAGTTGCCTAGTTACAGTTCTGACTTTAATTGGCTTGAACATCTACGGCAAGACTTGAAAATGGCTGTCGAGCACCTTGACAGTTTCAAGAATTTAAAAAATAATAATGTGCAAATATTATACAATCCAGGTGTGCAAAGCTCCTTACTCAGAAAAACTCACAGCTGTAATCGCTGCCAAAGATGATTCTAACACGTATTGACTTAGGGGTGTGAATACTATTTCATTTTCAATACATTTTCAAAAATGTCAAAAAACATGTTTCCACTTTGTCATTATGAGTTATTGTGTGTAGATGTGTTAGAAAAAAACAAACATATTTAATCCTTTTTGAATTCAGGCTATAACACAGCAAAATGTGGAATATGTCAAGGGGTATGAATACCTTTTGAAAGCACTGTACAAGGGGAGGTGGTTGTGATCCATAAAACATAGCCACCCAAAAGAAAGACCTGAAGCTTACACCCAGCTAAGGGTCAGCTTTCTGGATACACGTACCCCAACCTGGAAGTAACAGCCTGTGATTTCACCCATAGAGAGGCAAATGGCAAGGTTTCCGAGGAGAAGCCACTCACGCTGCTCTGTGTGTATATGTGACAGGGGTCTATTTATCGACTGAGAGTTGCATGTGATTGTGTTGCTGCGGAAAATGAACATCTGAACAGTGTAATTGGTGGACAGTGAAAGCTTTGTAGTAGAAATAAAAGCTTTCGTTTGAAGACAGCAGTGCCAAGAAACGACTGCAGAGAAAACACAAAAGAATGTACATACAATTGTGATGATAGCTTGAAAACCATGACTTTTTGCCCGTTATGTAAGAGCGTTTAACAAGTGCTTTTTCCTCTTACAACCGCAAAGAGCACTTCTATTGTGTTGATTAAACTGGAATTTAATTTTAGAGACACATTTATATACTGTATGCTCACTGTGGCCATTGGTTTATATCCAATCACAGTTATTTCACGGCTTATAACAGAGTAATTAGAAAAGGAATCATGTTGGAGGAAAAAAACAGAACTATGTCGTGTCTTTATTGCCTGAGAGCGAGGTTTACTCTTGTTTGTGTACATACAGCCATGAATGTTACTGTTAATTCAAGTAGAACGGTGAAAGGGCATTGAAGAAAACAGTCACAGTTTATGCCATTTTCAGTCAACTGTTTCCATACATTCATTTCAAGACATTACAAAGGATGCATTACCCCCACTGACCAGTGTAGTTCTATTGTAATTTCTCTTAGCTGACTAGGCTCACAATAACAATAACAATGACCATTATGCTACAGTCAAGATCATCTATATATATATATATAATTATATTCAAATTGCACATTGTGACATAAAAAAAGGGAGGTCAAATGGCTGCACCTGCTATTCGAGAGCCATCAGCATCGGACCGCCATCTTAAAAGAAGAGATTAGAGAATGCTTTAGCTCACAGCTTACTGCCTTTTGGTAGGAAGTGACAAACGTGGCCAACACTTGAGCGACAGACTGTGGCCGAATCGTGACATCTTGACGAACAACACTGTTTTCCAGAATTTGTAGTTTCTTAGCCGATGCCTTTTATTGATCTACTAATTGTTTGGGAGCTGTAAAAGTGACGGCTGTTGTCATGAATAAATTATATGTGCCTGACATGAGTGCATTACTGAGGAAAACCTGCGAGGCCAGGCAATACTTCCTTAGAGACATAGCGGTTCTCTTCACAGCCCTGGGAAAGCATCATCCCCAGTAGTTTTCCAAGCCATTAATAATGAATCCTTTCTAACAGCAGCATTCAGGTTTAGATGGCTAGGACATCAGTGACAAGACTAAAATAACCAATTTTAAAGCAGGAGAAAAGCATATTTATGTATGGTAATTATTCCTTAAGGTATCCTTCTTTGCTGCTCTCTCCATTCTTGATTTCTTTACTCTCCCAATCTCGTTCTATTTCCTCCTGAGGGTGCAGGGGGAGGGGGTAAAAAAAGAGAGATGGACGGAACACAGAACACTGAGTTCATTCCTTTTTGTGGCTACAGTGGTCAAGGGCAGGACGAAACACAACATACTTTATTAATGCATTGCCTTTTATCAAGCATAAGTCTATGCCTACCTAAACAGAACATGTTACATTGATCAACAAAAATAAACAGCTAATACGACACACACGAGATAAAGCTATTCGCCAAGCATATATGCTGTTGAACTATAATATGGCAGAGTAGCATTGTGCACTCGCTTTCCTACTAGCATCTTAAGAAGGAGCAGTAAACCATGAAGTGACATTTAGAAAGATGAAATGTTCAGGGTTAGCATGTTAGGAGGGCTCTAGTGCTCTGAGGCAGGCTGGCAGCACAGCGAAGGGATGGGGCCAGTCAGGAGAATGCATCCCCTGATTAAAGCCCCAGCCAGATGGACCGCAGCGGTCACCCTCAGAGCGTGGAGGTACCTCGACTGGGATCAAACACAGAGCAGGCCGCCCCACAGCCAACCACTACACCACCATGGCAGCACTCACCACTCATAGTGGCAACACAGACGCCAATAGCGACGAGGGGCAACACTGGTAATGACAAGGGGAGCAGGCAAAGTATTGTTGCGGTTGAATGTCATTTATCAAGTGGCAACACCTCTGTAATCCAAATGGACTGTAATCCAAAATCTCCTGCTGTGACTGAAACCCTCCGTGCCAGAATACATGTCAACCATGGAAACCCCTCTGTGCAATTTTACAGCTCTCTCATTTCTGTTAAAGGTTATGGGGGCCTCAGTCCTTGCTCGCAAACAAAGGTAGTTACAGTGCCCTGCGAAAGTATTCGGCCCCCTTGAACTTTGCGACCTTTTGCCACATTTCAGGCTTCAAACATAAAGATATAAAACTGTATTTTTTTGTGAAGAATCAACAACAAGTGGGACACAATCATGAAGTGGAACGACATTTATTGGATATTTCAAACTTTTTTAACAAATCAAAAACTGAAAAATTGGGCGTGCAAAATTATTCAGCCCCCTTAAGTAAATACTTTGTAGCACCACCTTTTCTGCGATTACAGCTGTAAGTCGCTTGGGGTATGTCTCTATCAGTTTTGCACATCGAGAGACTGAAATTTTTTCCCATTCCTCCTTGCAAAACAGCTCGAGCTCAGTGAGGTTGGATGGAGAGCATTTGTGAACAGCAGTTTTCAGTTCTTTCCACAGATTCTTGATTGGATTCAGGTCTGGACTTTGACTTGGCCATTCTAACACCTGGATATTTTTATTTTTGAACCATTCCATTGTAGATTTTGCTTTATGTTTTGGATCATTGTCTTGTTGGAAGACAAATCTCCGTCCCAGTCTCAGGTCTTTTGCAGACTCCATCAGGTTTTCTTCCAGAATGGTCCTGTATTTAGCTCCATCCATCTTCCCATCAATTTTAACCATCTTCCCTGTCCCTGCTGAAAAAAGCAGGCTCAAACCATGATGCTGCCACCACCATGTTTGACAGTGGGGATGGTGTGTTCAGGGTGATGAGCTGTGTTGCTTTTACGCCAAACATAACGTTTTGCATTGTTGCCAAAAAGTTCAATTTTGGTTTCATCTGACCAGAGCACCTTCTTCCACATGTTTGGTGTGTCTCCCAGGTGGCTTGTGGCAAACTTTAAACAACACTTTTTATGGATATCTTTAAGAAATGGCTTTCTTCTTGCCACTCTTCCATAAAGGCCAGATTTGTGCAATATACGACTGATTGTTGTCCTATGGACAGAGTCTCCCACCTCAGCTGTAGATCTCTGCAGTTCATCCAGAGTGATCATGGGCCTCTTGGCTGCATCTCTGATCAGTCTTCTCCTTGTATGAGCTGAAAGTTTAGAGGGACGGCCAGGTCTTGGTAGATTTGCAGTGGTCTGATACTCCTTCCATTTCAATATTATCACTTGCACAGTGCTCCTTGGGATGTTTAAAGCTTGGGAAATCTTTTTGTATCCAAATCCGGCTTTAAACTTCTTCACAACAGTATCTCGGACCTGCCTGGTGTGTTCCTTGTTCTTCATGATGCTCTCTGCACTTTTAACGGACCTCTGAGACTATCACAGTGCAGGTGCATTTATACGGAGACTTGATTACACACAGGTGGATTGTATTTATCATCATTAGTCATTTAGGTCAACATTGGATCATTCAGAGATCCTCACTGAACTTCTGGAGAGAGTTTGCTGCACTGAAAGTAAAGGGGCTGAATAATTTTGCACGCCCAATTTTTCAGTTTTTGATTTGTTAAAAAAGTTTGAAATATCCAATAAATGTCGTTCCACTTCATGATTGTGTCCCACTTGTTGTTGATTCTTCACAAAAAAATACAGTTTTATATCTTTGAAGCCTGAAATGTGGCAAAAGGTCGCAAAGTTCAAGGGGGCCGAATACTTTCGCAAGGCACTGTATATGTACATGTTCTTATTCTACCATGGTATTTGTTTAATTATACTTCAGATGTAGGCTCCCTTGCTGGGTTCAGTATTTACCGCTATTGAATTGTAATAACTGTCTTAATACTGCGTTTTGTGATAAAGGTGGCCATCTCTCCATACATACAGTATGTGGTTTTCTCCTTTCACATTCTGTTCCATAGACAGGAGTAGCTTACGCAGTTAGATAAGCCATGCCACTTCTCAATTGCTCCATCTATATAAAATGGATTTGAGTTCAAGGGAATGACAAACGCCTGTGACAAATATAGCACAGCCTTGTCCTGAAGTCGCCATGAAGAATTAATGTCTTGTTGAGAAGTTTCTCTTAGGTGGTGACATGAGCATGAGTTGAAATGGCCGTGATTCATTTCCAATGACATGGAAAGATAGGTATTTACAGGAGAAATGTTTCTCCTGCAGTTTAAGGAGCTGAGTAAGGATTTGGCAGAATGCTTGTCAGTCATCTTAAACATCAAAGACAACAGAAGCCAGTCCCGAGGGACAACTACTGCTGTCCTCAGCTAAATGCAGATTTGTAATTGAAGCCTGATGTCTCGGAGTAAGCAATGCTGAGTTTGTCACTCTGTATCAAGACAAAAGGTCTGACACCAATTTGTTGATTGTTATGGGTGGAGAATGGACTTAAGCCAGAGAAGTGATGATAATCAATCTGAGTTGCATGGCCAGATGCTGCCAAAACTTCGATACAGGAAGTAAATGGATTGTTCAAGGGCAAATCAAAGAGAGCCAAATAAGCTCCTCCAAATAAGCTCCTGAGAAGACAAACCTGGGTGTCATAAAAAATAGTCTGTTTGTTTATGAGGGAGTCAGGGACATACTGTACGGGGATTTTTCCATGATAGGCTCAGTTCCATGGAAAGTGCATGATGAACATCATTTTTTGGAGGTCTCGCTTTCTCTGCCAGATCAGGCACAAATGGGCTATAAAGGCAAGCAGGGGATGACACTTCCAATCCGGTTAGTACCCCTAATAGGAAATACAGAGGTGAGCTGGGAGAGGCGAGGCCTCCTGTTAACAAAGCTAAAATGATCCAACTACAGGCCCGGTGTGACATGCTAATCAATGGCTGTTGACCTTTCACTGACCTGGTTGTCTGGTGGTCATTAAAACAAACCATATTGTGAAAGTTACCATTTAATGACAGATCTTTTTTATTGTTCCGTAAAATCAAAGGGAATTTCAGATAACTTAATACATATATTAATAAAAAATATATTAATCAGTGAAATGTAAAATATGGCACGGAGTAAAATACTGGCAGATGAGTCCATGGATGAATGTAATAAAAACTGAAAAATCTATCTCGCAGAAGATTACATGCATATTTATTGAGCGTGACAAATTAAAACTTCTTAAAATGTTAACAGTTTTTTACAAACTTCACACATTTCAGGTGACACCAACACTTTGCTACCTTTAAATAAACTTGTGATTATTCAGAGTGAAACAAGAGAAGGGTGCGAATACACTGTGTCTAACAGTTAGATTGCTCTGACTTAGATTAAGTTGATTCTATAAGACTGTCTGCTGCATATCTAGTTTCATACAAGCTATATACAGAATAGATATTATCTTACAATGTTGTTACATCTAAGTGTAATATCAAATTGTGTATTTGCGTGTGTGTGTGCGTGCGCGAGTGAGAAAGACACAGAGCGAGAGACAGTTCGAGAGAGAGAGAGAGAGAGAGAGAGAGAGAGAGAGAGAGAGAGAGAGAGAGAGAGAGAGAGAGAGAGAGAGAGAGAGAGAGAGAGAGAGAGAGAGAGAGAGAGAGAGAGAGAGAGAGAGAGAGAGAGAGAGAGAGAGAGAGAGAGAGAGAGAGAGAGAGAGAGAGAGAGAGAGAGAGAGAGAGAGAGAGAGACAGAGAGAGAGAGAGAGAGAGAGAGAGAGAGAGAGAGAGAGAGAGAGAGAGAGAGAGAGAGAGAGAGAGAGAGAGAGATAACACCCACACGGTGTGTATGTGTGCAGTCAGCAGTGGAACTCCTTCAAATTCTTAGTTGAAATTCAAGTCAGCATTAAGGACGGGTCTCAATTTTCATCAGCAGAAAAAAACATTCACTGGATGTTAATCCATAGAGGGCTTTTGAGAGGGAGGGGTTTGGGATGAGTAGGGAGGGGTTTGGGATGAGTAGGGAGGGGTTTGGGATGAGTAGGGAGGGCACGAGAGAGCAGGCGCAGGCCATGACAATTAGCCAGATTCTGGTGTCAGATTCTGGTAGCAGGCTTTCAGCAGAGGCAGGAGTCATGCCGGTGGGGCTCTATAATTGGGGCTACAGCAATCAGTGCGTCAGGTCATAGGAACTTCAGGAGGGTGGGTGAGAGAGAGTGTCAGGACCTATCCAGACAGAGACAATCAATGATATGGGCTTTACATTGCTGACTGCATCGTTGACAATCCTCCTGGGTTAGAGCCAGTAAAGCTTTTCACTTGAAAAAGTTAAGAAATATACAAAAAACTTTCATTAATATAGCTATCATAGTCTTTACGTACGTAGAATGTATGCACACATGACTGTAAGTCGCTTTGGATAAAAGCGTCTGCTAAATGGCATATATTATTATATATTATATTATTATTATTATTATTATATATTATATTTAGTCAAAATACATTAGCCCGTATAAGGCTAAAGCTAAATTCCAAATTATTTTTGTGCAATATTTCACAAAATCCCCCAAAACACACACAGTGTGTACGGAGAGCCAAAGCACACAACTCCAGTGCCCAGCAATTCCAGTGACAAGATCTGAAATCTCCCAGCAGGCAGCCAACCTCCCCATCTGACAACACAAGGCAGGAGAGAGCCAAATGTAACACTGCCTTAAGACCCCATTCACTTTCATCACTTTCTATTCGTTAAAAGAATGTAGGAAAACAATTTGGTAAAAGAAAGCAAGTACAGAAGAGGATATGGATTGCTCAAGTGAAATCCCATTAAGGAAACTCTATTGAAGTAATTGAGGATGTTGCCCATAGATAAGAATCTTCTGCTTCCTGGAACTCTCCTTAACTGCGTACCTATTAATCCAATAGTTAAAGTTGACTGCACTCAAAAAGAAAAACGATTGTTATTCATCTGTGTTACGTTCTATTATTTACAGCCAAGAATTAAAAGCTGGTAATAAAAACATGGTACCCGGAGAGAATATTAAAGTCAGTGAAGCAGAGAATTATTTCCCAAGCTCGCACAGAATGCAATGAATTCAAAAAAGGTCAAGTCAGAATAATAAAAGCGATAGAAAAAACAGGTCTGGTATTCATTGCAGGTTTCTAGACTAAGAAGCGTTGTACCAGAACGCACCCCAAACAAAAGGCAGTTGGTATCTGTTGTTGTCCCTGGCAGTAAGGGTTGGAGGAAGATACCACACATTATTCATATAAATCCAACAAACACATCCATTCGGGAAACACCCATGTCCTGTTGATTCCTAATTGAGCTTGGCGATGCTTTAGCCGTGGCTTTAACGCTCATTAGTATTTCAAGCACACTGCTGTGCATGGCTTTAATACTCAGTGAGGTGGAGGGGCCAGAGGTGTAGTGGAGAGATTGGAGAGCTTCAAAACTCAGTCTCTTGCTTTTTTTTATTCAATGCATGCAACTGTGGGCAAATGCTGTGCCCTGTGAAAGCTGACAAATGTACTGGTCTCTTCTCATTGTCATTATGCTACTGTACATGTACAAATAGAAATACAGTCCAAGCATATACCTTGCAGATATACTGCACTGAATGTAAAGCATGCATTCGTTAAAAAAAAATACATACATTGTTACATCTGTACTATAGGCCCACTTTACATATTGAGAAATGAACAGCTGAGTCATTCCGAGCCAACGTCCACACCAAAAAAACTCCTGCAAATGTTTGGGGCAAATGATGGATTAGTTTAACAGTGCTGCAGTGTTTTGTAGCCTGTCAAGAGCACTGTGGGACTTCCTATCAGTGCTCGTTCAGCTGGAGGTTAATGGACTTACTCAAGTTAGTCTGCCTGCCATGAGAGTCTCCTCCTAATTGAATAAAAACCAGCATGTGAACGAGAGGACCAGCTATATGTCTCTCTGTCTCTGATGTCTGAAATAAAACAACGTACTGTAATGACGCAGTGTTGGAACAGTGGATAAAATAGGCTTACTGCTGCTAGGCGCATGCTGTAACAAAACAACCACGAAGCAAAGAGTAATATGTTGTGTCATGACAACTACGTAAATAAGAGTATGCAGGTGCTCGCTCTCCTTGTCGCAGGTGCTCGCTCTCCTTGTCTCTGTGAGTCTGGGGCCAGCTAGTGTATATCTGCTTCATATGCTATGGCCTCTCTGGTCACTGCTGCTCTCTCATACCCAAAGCTATTCTAATCAAAACAGACTTGCCCCAGGGGTATGTGGCTGCTAGGTTTCAAAATATATAAGGTATATGAGATACTGTAAAATATGCACTGTTTTTGCATCTAAAATACTGTATGAAAGATGCATTGTTATTTTAACATTGTGAAAGATCCTAACAATTGTTTTGAATTATTGCATTCTTCGAATCACACCTCTGTGTGTTGAATGCATTTATGGAGACAAAGGCAGCATTGTAGGTCAGCTGGCATTACTGATGTTTATGAGATGTGGCGTGCCTTAGCTTGCGCAGGGTACAATTGAGAGGACTGCAGTAGTAGGCGTATAGGTATGGGATGCTATGCATCTCTTCCTATACAGGTACAAAAGACCCCCCCACCAGAGCTCTACAACCACAGCGCTGAAATGGGGGTTTTGTCGGAGGATGGAGATGAGGGGCCTCGTGTTAATTATTTATGATGCATGTGAAGGGGAGCACAGGTGATTGAAGCTCACAGAAAAGACAGGAGGGGGCGAGGTAGAGTGGAGAGATGGGTGATGATCATCACCAACATCAAAAGGGCAGAGAGACTACTGCGCAATGTCACGAAGAGGAACAATTAAGCTACTTCTCTACACAATGATGATGGTGGTATGTCTCCATCCATGTAGACTACAATACCTTGTCACACCGTATGTGGGTATGTGCGAGTGGGTTATTGGTTATCTTGCTCTATGTTACAGTTGTCAATTATATTTGTCTTCGCTGTCGATGCTGTAGTGCATAATATCAATCGCACCTTACGTTGGTAGCATCGCCCCCCGTCGTTCCCTTCTCGCTCTAGCCCTCCTCCAATACTCTCATCCACTAGCGCACCACCCCTTCCTTGCTCTATCGCAGCCAATGAGATTCTACACCCGACAGACTGAATAACCCATAAATCGGTTGTAGGAAAAATAGCTGCTTGTACAAGCTGTTTCGTTTCAGTGAAAACTTATCCTTTTAGTTTTTTAGTTTTCTTTTTTTGTGACAGTTTATTTCCTCCGACGATCCCGAAGAGAAACAACGATATTTCCACCCACGGCTCTCAGCCTCCGACACTCGGCAAGCTCATTCATCCAGTCACACGCGCCTTATCTACCCGATTGTCCTTGGGACCACGCGCTCCCCGCACGAGGATCGACTCTTGATAGCAACCGATTTTATTTAACCACAGGAAGACTAAGCACCTGCATCTCCCCTTTCGCTTTATCCTGCTCAACCCTAAACAAGAATGGTCATGGTGAGTAGGGCACAATTTAGCCTATGCTAAGCGCATCTGTCTTATAGGCTCTGTCTAGCTTAGGTTATTAGTCGTCTACATTTTATAAACTGCTTTGTGACACCTCCGCAGCAGTAGCTTCTAGCCAGGTGATAAACTTCGGTTTGCGTTTTAATCCGTAGCGAGCTGTCCCATTTTTTGGCGCTTTGTTGTTCATAGTCGTGATGCTCCTGCAGGTGTGTGTGTCCGTGCGTCGGTACATCTGTGTGTGAAATGTACATTTTTTGATGTGAGTATTTCATATCAGTAGCCCGTGTCTGATAAACCAAGCCCAGCTTAGTAATTAGTAAACATGTGTGGGCGATTTTGTGAATTTGTGATCATGTGGGTGAACTGCAAAATGAATTGCGTTTTGTAAATTATCTAGGTTTTAACTGGATTTTCCTTTGAATAAGCAAGATACATGCAACAAATATGAGCATGTATCAATGTATATAGTGTATATTTGCAGGCTTTAACATGCATGCAGTAATAGCACATTTATATACATAGAGCTGTTCAGGCATCCTGTAGTGCCTGAGGGTAGAATCCAGGGGCATAGGCAAGGGTGGGAGGCAGGCCCACCCAATCAGATTGAGCAACAAAAAAATATCAATATATTTTTTGCACTACTTGTCAGTGTTCCTAGCAGGACATCATTTGTAGTTTGACCTAATCACAGTACTTGACTTGGGCAGGAACTGAGTCCCGGCACCTCAAATGTTCTTCTGCTTAAGTTCCTGCACCTCCTATAGAATATTAGCTCAAAAGAATTTAGCAGCTCCTGCACCTAAATATAAATGGTACCTTCACCTAAAATGAGTAACGGCATCTATACTGAACAGAAATATAAATGCAACATGTAAAGTGTTGGTCCCATGTTTCATGAGCTGAAATAAAAGATCCCAGAAATGTTCCATATGCACAAAAGTGTATTTCTCTTAGGAGGAGGGAAAAGCCAGCCGCACCAATGTGTTGGAGGAAACACCGTACACCCGGCGACCGTGTCAGCACGCATTGCAACCGGCCCGCCACAGGAGTCACTAGTGCATGATGGGGCAAGAACATCCCTGCCGGCCAAACCCTTGCCTAACCCGGACGACGCTGGGCCAAATGTGCGCCGCCCCATGGGTCTCCCAGTCGCGGCTGGCTGCGACAGAACCTGGACTCGAACCAGGATCTCTAGTGACACAGCGCCACTCGGGAGGCCCATTGTTTTGCCCATTCAAACATTCAATTGAACAGTAACTGAATGCCTCGAATGCCTGTCTGCCTGCTTTATATAGCAAGCCGCGGGTGTAGGAGCAAACCATTTTTGTGAATGAAGTGCTGTACCTATTAAACTGTGTGTATATTGACAATAATAGCTATCGCTGTGTAGGCTAGGCTACAGTGTGTAGGCTACTCACCGTTAGCTAGCTAAGACAGACTAGCCAGCTTGGCTAGCAAAAACTTAATGGCCAAACAAAGCTCTGTAAAAAAATCTCAAGAGACCGTGCATAGAAGAGGATGTTGGAGCATTTGTCACTAGTCCAGGGCCACCAGTCCCCCTCTATATCAGTCATTGCTGCTTGCTGCTGGTGATTCTCTGATCCACCTCTACGCAGACGACACCATTCTGTATACTTCCGGCCCTTCTTTGGACACTGTGTTAACAAACCTTCAGACGAGCTTCAATGCCATTAAACTCTCCTTCCGTGGCTTCCAACTGCTCTTAAATACAAGCAAAAATAAATGCATGCTCTTCAACCGATCGCTGCCCACACATGCCCGCCCGTCCAGCATCACTACTCTGGACGGTTCTGACTTAGAATATGTGGACAGCTACATATACCTAGGTGTATGGTTAGACTGTAAACTCTCCTTCCAGACTCACATTAATTAAGCATCTCCAATCCAAAATTAAATCTAGAATCTGCTTCCTATTTCGCAACAAAGCATCCTTCACTCATGCTGCCAAACATACCCAAGTAAAACTGACTATCCTACCGACCCTTGACTTCGGCGATGTCATTTACAAAATAGCCTCCAGCACTCTGGATGCAGTCTATGATAGTGCCATCTGTTTAGTCACCAAAGCCCCATACACTACCCACCACTGTGACCTGTATGCTCTTGTTGGCTGGCCCTCGCTTCATAAGTCGTTGCTAGGTAAAGCCCCGCCTTACCTCAGCTCACTGGTCACCATAGCAGCACCCACCCGCAGCACGCGCTCCAGCAGGTATATTTTACTGGTCCCCCCTAAAGCCAATTCCTCCTTCGGCCACCTTTCCTTCCAGTTCTCTGCTGCCAATGATTGGAACAAACTGCAAAAATCACTGAAGCTGGAGTCTCATATCTCCCTCACTAGCTTTAAGCACCAGCTGTCAGAGCAGCTCACAGATCACTGCACCTGTACATAGCCAATCTGTAAATAACCCATCCAACTACCTCATCACCATACTGTTATTTATTTTATTTATTTTGCTCCTTTGCACCCCAGTACCGCTACTTGCACACTCATCTTCTGCACATCTATCACCCCAGTGTTTCATTTGCCATACTGTAATAATTTCGCCACTATGGACTATTTATTGCCTCACTCCCCTTATCCTACCTCATTTGCACACATTGTGTATAGGCTTTCTCTATTGTATTATTGACTGTATGTTTGTTTATTCCATGTGTAACTAACTATGTGTTGTTGTTTGTGTCGCACTGCTTTGCTTTATCTTGGCCAGGTCGCAGTTGTAAATGAGAACTTGTTCTCAACTAGCCTATCTGGTTAAATAAAAGTGAAATAAAAACAAATCAAATCAAATTAATTGCACTGATCTAATCGAGGGCCTTAAAGACAGTTTCAGTACATTCAGAGACAATGATCAGCACTGCAACACTGTTTTTATTCAACACTTTTAGAAATCATGAAAAACGCTTCTCCACTTCGACTCGCACTCTCTCCCACCCTCCGTTGAGACGTCACCATCAGTCCAGTGAAAAAACAAACAAACAAGTTATTTCAATTTATGCTCCGATGTACCTCACAAGTAATTGGCTACGACAACAGACCCATTGCCAGTGTTATCATGTAGCCTAGCTTGAGACTCGAGTTTTGAAATATAAGGGGCTACGTTATTTATAACAAGGGGTTAACAAGGGGTACATTGAGAAAAACAGACCTCTCTTATTATATATGAAAATAGGAATATGCATGAAACAATAGTTATTTCCCGTCCTTTTTGGATTAATTGGAAATATAACTTCACCCTGTGTTGCCCGCCCATTCACTATAGTCTGGCCCTATATTCTATGGATAATGTAGTTGATATGACACAATATATTGTAGGAGCACTTGATCTTCCCCACCCAGCAGAGGATTGCACTCGGCTTGCATTTGGACTCATAAAGTGATCTCGACTAAGACAGGTTGGTGACCAATGTTCTTGTCTATATAGGCTGTGGATGCCTATTGTGATCATTACTGTTATATTAGGGCATTATGTTCTAGTCTTGTATTCTATTAATCAAATAAAATACAATATTTTTTAATTTTGTGTAGGTCTATGTGAGTCGCATGTTAAATACAAGAGTTGTGGATTTACGTAGGCCTACACGACTATTTGATCAATAATGCGAAATCACATGTTAGATGGTTTGTTGTGTGCAGTCAATTACAGTAGGGTATAGGGTAAGCTATGCTTTTTTGATCATCTAATGATGATTTGAGTGTCCAAATTATGTCCCGCCTACATTTTTTATGCCTTCAACGGAATCCTGCTTGCGCCACTGGCAAAGTCACTCTTTGCACTCAATCGAGCAAAGATCTTAGCAGTGATTGATTGCTTTGTGGTTGGCATCTTAGCAGTGATTGATTGCTTTGTGGTTAGCATCTTAGCAGTGATTGCTTTGCTGGTATCAAAAAGCTTTTCTTAGTACCAAAAAGCTTTTCATTGCCAAGCGCTCCTTGAATCGGCAAGGTTGCCAGAGTGCAGATGTTAACTTTGTGGAGGAGAGTGCTGGACAGACAGACGCAGGAGCCAGTGAGAAAGCTGCAGCACACCCTTCCAGAGAGAGGGGAGCTCTGACCTCATAGATGAGGAGGAGACAGGGGAGGGGACTGCAGCCCAAAGCTCACGCTGAAGCCTTTTGCATTCTCACCCAGCGTCTCTGGAAGAAGGGAATGCCTGCTTTCACAAGCCGCCTACTGTCTGACCACCACTAAGAGAGAAAGAAAGAAAAAGAGAGCTCCAAGTCAGGGGGAAATTTGCTCAGGCGCTGGGGAGAGAAAACGTCTGCCGGCTCACAAATGGAGTGGAATGGGTTTAAAATGGTAAGGAGGCTGCAGCCTGCCAGCCGCTCATTGTGCCCTTGCATCCATCCGACAGCCTGCAGCAGTAGCAGTAGCACCATGCCTCACTCAGTGTGCCTTCCTTCCCTAACAGTTGTTGTCAATCCAGTTTTGGGAAAAGGCGATGGGTATCGGTTTGCACAAGTCTTAGATAACTGTTCATGTTACCTGCACACAGCAAATGTACAGTACATTGTGTGGTTTTAAGTATGATATTTTGCTTGCATTAAATCTCTTTATCATGTTGTGCATTGTAAATAGTAGATAATACTTGGTATATTTATGTATCTATACAAAGCATTATAGTGCACATTTTGGTCTGTTTTATTTTTGTAATGTTTGACAGTGTATGTGATGTAGGACTACAGTCGTGAGCTTGCATTTGTGAATTTGTAGTGTATCAGAGAAATAGAGTGTGTGTGTGTGTGTGTGTGTGTGTGTGTGTGTGTGTGTGTGTGTGTGTGTGTGTGTGTGTGTGTGTGTGTGTGTGTGTGTGTGTGTGTGTGTGTGTGTGTGTGTGTGTGTGTGTGTGTGTGTGTGTGTGTGTGTGTGAGTGGCTCTGTAATGCGCATGCCTGCACTGGTGTACATTTCCCTTCACTTGGACAGGTTTTCGCCTGTGTCTCCTCTGCTTCTGCCTCTGATGCTTCTGGTAGCACTTGTCTGTGCTGCATGGTGGATGTGTTTGTTTGTGTGTCCATTGTTGACAAAAGGCTCAGATTGACTGCCCCCCCCCCAGGCTGTTCCTCAACTGGTTTGAGGCAGTGCCTGCCAGGGACTCAGTTTAATTCCCATCCATCCAAAACAACATGGCAGGGCTGACTAACTTTTTTAAACCTATCTTTCTGCATACACAAAGAGGCTGTCTTCCCTGATCTCTAAATTCCCATATCCATATCAAACGTTCTCTTATTGTATGCTGTTAATAATGTTTCATTAATGTTAAAATTGCATTATACTGATTTTAAAATGTTGTCCCTATCATAAAGGGAATTTGCCAGCTTCTGTATTAGCATCTTGCATGTGGGAAGCATTATTCATTTTTGGAAGTGAATATTTGATTGTTTGTGTGTGGGCTATTCATTCCCGTGCAATCAAAATGCTAATTGAAAAGAACGCAATTCCCAACCATGGTGACAGTGATAGCATCCTGTCTCCCTAACTGTTCGCTGTAGCGTATTGATGGAGGGACATGCCAGTAACGCAGTGCTAAAGGAGGCGGAGGCGTTGGGAGGGAGAGAAGGAAGGATAGACAGAGACAGGGGGAGATATGCAGTGTTTATGGTGTGGAACTGAGCTCCTCGTTGAGCAGCACCCCACTGTCTGTCACTGGGGCTCAAGCCCTGGGCAGTGTCACCACAGTCAGAGCTAGACTACTACTGTCCTCCAGCAGAGCTGCAACACCCACGGTGCAGCACTGTTCAGCACCAAGCGTATATATCAATGCTAATAAGTCGAGTTGATCAGATTAATATGAAGTAGGGTTTTGTGAGCAGGTGGGTGGCATGGCACAGAGGGGTGTAGGCAGTGCTCAAATTGAGGGGGTATGCCTTGTTAGGGAGAAAGAAAAGTTTTAAAAGCGATATATAACGGCGCGTTAAGATAGAAACAAGCTGTACGTTCCACGAGAAAGACGAGTCTCCGATGCACATTTTTTATTTGTCTCCAGGGCATTATGAGGCTGAGTTACGACCTTCTAAAGAAAATAAAAATAATACTTTGGAAGTGGTACGCGCCATTTGGAGGGTTCGGGGAGTGGAACATCAGCCATATGAAAGATAGGACTTGGAAATGAGGCAGCATACGAAGCTCAACAGGACTTTGTTCTGAGTTAGGCAACCACCATCTCAATTAGTTCACATGACAAACAGGAATTTATAGACACATTCATGAACATCCAAGTCTCATTCCTACAGAAGTTATCTAATGTGTGACTGACTCTGTTGCTATCAATTGAAAATATTTGTAAATAACATGATTAAATGACATATTTGACATATTTGTTAGTGAAATAAATAACATTTGTGAAAATAGTCTAAGCTTTATTTTCCCTATCCATATTATATTAAATATAATGTGTAATTATAATTAAATAGCCTACGCAAAAGATGTCATGAGTCATGTTACACTATGTAGAATTGCAGGAAATTAGCTTCAAAACAACAAACAATCTCTAGGGCCCTGAATTAAACTAAACCTACTTTTGGTAGTATATTTAATGCATCTCAATGAACAATAATAAAAACAAATAGGCCCAAATACAGAATCCATTCAGTATTTTTGCCTCCAACCTTGACCAACTCACATTCTCCACATATCTGTTGAACTTATTTCGTCTTTCACAATAGGGTTTCACAATAAGTCAGTAGAACAATTCTCATTCCTTACAATTGGCAAAAATACAGGGTAATAATTAGTGTGCTTTTGTCAGCAAGAACACTAATGTTATTCTCTGCATGTCTTCTATTATTCCAGTCCTTCCGTTTTGCCAGGACAACTGCTTGTTTTATGTCTTGAACAGTGTTGTAAGTCACAAAAACGAGAAAATACTGTTGAAATGCATTAAGTATCTGGTTTAGTGCTAACCAAGTCGTCAAGTTTTGAATGTTGTGATCTGTGATTTAATTTGATCTTAATTCCACCCTGCTCTTAGGCTTGCTTTTGCCTAAGCCCCCCCCATACATAGCATACCCCTTGTTAACTTTGCTGACCTCCGATTGGGAGAACTGGGGTAGAGAGGTGAGAAAAGAGCTGTGGGGAGTGTGATCCTGAAGGTGGGAGAGTTTGCGCTTGACTGTACGGTGCTAACGCACACAGTGTCGTGTCAACAGGGCTCTCAGATTCTGAGTGAGAGAGAGGGTAAAGAATATTTTATCAAATCAGGTTGTGTTCTCTTTGGTTAGGTGTCCATTGTTGTGAAGAGAAGTCATTATAAAACTGACCTGTATTGCCTCAAGTTCAGTCAAAGATAGGATCTAGGCGAGGCAAGGTCCACCTGGAAGAAATAATGATTTATACCTTAATCAAGTCATGGTTGAAGGAGATATACGTGTGGGTGTTAGAAGAGTATTAAAGCTTGTAGAGGGTCAGCCGAACAACAGTGGAGATGATTTGTGGTGATTAAATTAGCTTCTCTTGCTCCGCCTTAGAATCTGTGCTCTTGAGAATACTGTACGACAATTAAACATGAACAGGCAAAGTTCAACTCGCTGAGTGGTGTTTCCATCTATCCAATCAGGTATTAAATATAATGGTTACCATTGTTACATGTGCAAAACAAATATTTGAAAGGATTACTTGATAGTTACATGATAAACAGTAAATAACAAACTGCTAAACCATTTCAAATATCTGTGTTGTCATGGCTGTCTGTTAGTTCACGTATTTCTTTTCTCCTATGCTTTGCTGATGCAGTTGTTCATAGAGCTAAGATCCAGTAAAACTGACAAGTGTACAGATGTAGATGGACATTGCAAATTAGAGCCAGACCCCTTTTCTGCAGTCAAAGGACCAAATCGCCCTCTAGTGGCCTCATGGGTGGTATGTTATTCATATTTTTCATAATATCATAGTTAATCAACATTATTTTAAAACAACAGCCGAATTGCCGGTGTTTCTATGTCAAGCGGTTTTTGTTATGTTTCAGTCTTCTGTGATGTACATTAACTGTAATATTTGGATGCAAACTCAGAACTGAATACGTTTCAACTCTATATCCGACATGGTACAGGAGTCTTCTTTTTTTAAGACCATAACTGTGTGTGTGAGGTGTATACTTTTGTCTCAAAGTGGGCTGTTTAAGACTACCAAGAAACACTCTGTGTGACCATGATTTAGCCCACTGCAGTAAAAGGTTACTATTTGTCAAATTAAGAGAGGAGGGAGGCTGACTGGAAACGGACGGTGGAATACTTCTCTGTTACTCCACAGGGCAGTTTCTTTCTACCCACCTGTAGTCAATACACAATATCAATGTTCAGTACCATGCCTGTCATAGAGGCATCTAACCATTAATTACAGTAATATAACTGACCCCATGCCTCGCCCTTACATAGCAACTGAATCATACCGTAGAACCGTTGAACAGCCAGATGTGGACAAATCACCCGTAAACGCCCTGCAGCTCTCCAATGTTTTGTGTGAGATGGTATGGTGTTGTTGCTGTTGACATGCTGAGGTGCCTCTGGGAGAGGACTTGGTCTGAGTCTCCAGTCCCTGAGCAGCGTGGGTAATTAGTCACAGCTGTAGATGGACATTCACATGCAACTCCCAGCTGAAATGACACGCTCATGTTTGTGTCCACTCAATCGTCTCATGCTATCTATCTGCTGCCTGCCTGCTTCTGGTCAGGCGTAGTCACTAACATGGGAGTATCTGAATCAAAGTGACGGTTGTTGGATAATTGCATGTTTAGATGATTTACGCGCTGAAGGGGATCTATAATAAGTCAGTTGGAGTGAGATTTAAAGCACATAAGTCACATATATATGTATGCAAGTAGAACATTAGCTTTGTAAAGTAGATTTGCATTTCTACTTCCAACTTGTGCCATAAATGTGGCTTGTGTATAATTGATTTTAAAAAGCCGTTTGTTTTATTGATAATACTATGAGTTTGAAAACAGTGAAATAAGGCGGCAGGGTAGCCTAGTGGTTAGAACGTTGGGCTAATAACCGGAAGGTTGCAAGTTCAAATCCCTGAGCTGACTGTCGTTCTGCCCCTGAACAGGCAGTTAACCCACTGTTCCTAGGCTGTCATTGAAAATAAGAATTTGTTCTTAACTGACTTGCCTAGTTAAATAAAGGTCCAAAAAAAAAATGTGTCCCTATAAATGTTTTGCCGTTATTAATAATACTAATGTAAAAGCAAAGAACACACAAACATTTTTCTAGTGAATTTTTTTACTCCTTTTCAACATACCTTAGCCTATACCCAAAACAGCCAGAAGTAATGAGCTAATGCCTATTTGAATAAGCCGCTCTGAACCATTGTCTCAATTATATGGCTTCGTTCTTGAAAAAATGCCTTTTGTTTGAAGACTAAACATACATGAATATCAAGAAAACGGTTTCTTAAAAAAATGTAATAGGCTTCCACAGAGGCGAAGGAATTCAGCTGTGAGGGGAAATGCTTTAATAATACAAGCCTAATTCCTTTGGCGGAAATTCAAATTGCCACAGACAGACAATAATCAGCTGCAAATTCTTAGCGCACACAACCCGGTAGAAAACACGGGGTCATGGTCTTGTTTTTTTGCTCCTGCTTTTCTGACTAAATATTCTAAAGGAAAATCAGGGAATATATATTCATATATCCTATCTACATCTCGGTTCATTCAAAGATGGAAGTAGAACCCCGACTTCCTTATTTCTACGGTTCTCTTTCTTCATCCTCCTCTGTATTCCGTGTGTTTTGGTATTCATGCAGACATTTGGGTTTGAGTGGCAGTTCCTCCCGAGACTGTGCACAAACCGCACACTCCTCTGATCTACATTTTGCATCCCAGGAAAAGGAGAAAAGATAGAAGCAGCAGCAGGCTTGGTGTCTCCAGCAGTTGCTCTGTCACATTGTTCAACGTTGCCAAGTAAACTGTGATGTTAAAGGATGTTTCAAGGTCATCCTTTCAACAGACCAGTAGAGGACAGAGCACCCACTGACAAGGGGTCATGACTGTGGAACTGCCAGTAGCTTCCTTAACTCCCTATTAAGGACATGTGGAGAGCTTTACTACCTAAAGGTATTCAAGAATGAATAGGAATATGGCTCATACCTTTATGTTACTATCTCCGTCAACAGCTGAGGCAAGCATGAGGGCCATGAGATTTGATCACCGCCAGTAGAGCAGACATTTAGGAAAGGGATTCATCCTATATATGCCTATTCCCTTCCTATCAACTGTAACATGTTCTCCTCAAACTAGATGGAAATAGGAATTGTACTGCAGATATCTATAAAGACAGATAAACATTGGAAGCAATAAATAGAACCGGCAAGTTGAGATCCGGAGAGATAGATGTGATCTACTATCTTACAAATACATGTCTCCCCGGCATGCTATTGAGAGAGAAAAAAACTCTTGTTTCAGAATTTTCCATTGCACATACTATATTAACATAGATAGTCTCCTGTGGGCATTTTCAATTACACTGTACCACGGCAGAAGGAGATTAATCTTCTATTTTGAATGCATGCCACATTTGATGGTTTAGTTGATATGCAGGAGGGGTAATCTTGTAGCTGTGAGTATACATTTAGGCTTTTTGGTCTTCTTGCTGCAGCAGAAGCTACTTTATGATCAAACCCTTTTCCAAAATCTACAGAGTCGATTTCTATTGGACCTAAAATATTTCAATCTGTTTCCAATTGTCTAATGACCTAATATGCCCCAAGTTAGTATTACTAATAATTAGAGGGTTCGTTTCACAGATACACCAGTTTTAGTGGAATACTACTGTTTAGATGCATATTAGAGCTTGCACTACTTGTATGATAGGTACCAGTACGAGGAAATGTATTGCACATAGATAGATCCATACAATAATGGATACTAATACAGAAATGTACATTATACTGTCATACAAGGATATTATAATGAATCTGATGTCTCTCCTGCTCTTCAAAAAAAGTATGTATTAACTGTCTCAACGGTCTCTAAATGTCTCACATTCTGGTCATTGGAGACACACACAGACAGGCAGGCAGCCTGAGAAGCAGCGGATGGGAAGGCAGAGTGGCGCAGCGGTCTAAGGGACTGAATCTCAGTGCTAGAGGTGTCACTACAGACCCTGGTTTGATCCTGGGCTGTATTACAACTGGCCGTGGTTCGGAGTTCCACAGGGCGGTGCACAATTGGCCCAGTGTCGTCTGCGTCAGGGGAAGGTTTGGCTGGTGTAGGCTGTCATTGTAACATAAGAATTTGTTCTTAACTGACTTGCCTAGTTAAATAAAGGTTATAAAGAGATCAGAGGCAGTGATTAGATTAGATTAGGAGGAGTCTTGCTCTGCTCAAGCTGTGTGTGTGTGTGTGTGTGTGTGTGTGTGTGTGTGTGTGTGTGTGTGTGTGTGTGTGTGTGTGTGTGTGTGTGTGTGTGTGTGTGTGTGTGTGTGTGTGTGTGTGTGTGTGTGTGTGTGTGTGTGTGTGTGTGTGTGACCAGGCCCTGCTGCAGCTTCTTTTCTGGTCTTTTACCTACAGGCTATTTGTACATCTTTAAATACCTGTTTTATCTGAGCAAATATGACTCATCCTAGCTTCGAATCGGCATTAATTAAAAGTACAATCAAGGAAAGGTCTTTAGGCATGCTCAAAGGTTTGACGAACTAGAGTCCCAAGTACATTAGTTTATTCTAATTTGAACTAAAACATTTAAATATTTAATTACGACTAGGCTGGGGTTTTTACATATTATTTCTATTTTAGACCTTACTTAGTTAGCAAGGAAAGGAGAGGATGCTTGATCAGGAACATGGCTGCCTGCCAGCTACGTCCTCACGACACCTGGTGCTGATGCAGTGGAACCGTACATGGCTTCTACACTGGCTAAAAACAACCTCAAGAATAAAATGGGGTTTCGCTTGAAATGCAAACTAATACAAACCAAGGTTGCATTGTACTGTAGTCAAAGGTAGCTTTCCTTGTCCTCCTAAGGCAATGTCACCTTAATTCAGAAGTATCCCACTCGTGTAGAGGAGGGTCCAATCACAGAAATAGGAGTGATAGAGTGCCGTGCGTGTGTGCTGTGAGGGGTGACAGTGTATTGGCCCTGTCATTGGGAATCAGCCTTAGGACTAGGGTAAGATGACATGGGGTGATACAGACTGACAGAATCTCTCATTTTCTCTCTCTCTCTCTAGAATATGTGTTCCGAGTTACTATCTGCTTCAGTTAAACTATTTGAAATGAAATCACGTAATCTGTCGTGAAGACTTAATAACCTATTAAGGGATCATTCATATGAGCAGTATGATTAGTCCGCTGCATGTAGTATGATGTTTAGTCAGTGATGAGGCTGTGAGGCCCTCTGAGTGGACCACTGTGCTCAGTTCCAGCAGGCCTTTGGCAGCCTGCAGAGATCACATCGTCTGTCCCCTTGCTGGCTCATGGACAGGACCTCCAAAGTCCCCTGGTCCCAGGGCTGGGGCCAAACATGCAGGGTTCTAGGTACAGGGTCTGGCCAAGCTGCCAGGCAGGTGGCCAGGAATTCTCACACTACTGCAGGGGAGGGGAAGGATAACACAGGTCAGTGAAGCCACATAAATTGAAGTGTCATCTCAGAATCAAGATGCTCACCAATCTCCTGCTTCCATGCATTGGTGCAGAGTTGGGATTTAGCCAATGTACAAATGGCTTTAGTCCACCCTGGGTTTGGCTGTGGCAGGGGACTGCAGTCTGTAGGTCCCGACGGTCACTATTCACAGGCTGCTCATTTTCTTGACTAAGACAGTTTACTACTCCAATACCATGAAAACAATCGAGAAAAAAGTGCACTACAGAGAAGCTATATTACATTTTGATCGAATTCAGGTCTAATTACAATTCAGTTGTGTAAGAAAAAGTTTCAGGCTCTCCCAACTTTTCCCTTCTCGTGGTTATGAAGTGGTATTTTGTTTTCCTGAACATAGTCTGGCTGACATTTACTTCTGCTTTAGCATTGGCATTGGCTTTAAAAAAAAAAGATACATGGTATTTTCCATTATCATCAGAGTTGGGAGAAGGAGAGGGTGATTTAAGGTGCTAGCAGAAAGCTTCATCAGTCAGTGAGTTAGCGTGAGGAGTCCATTTGCTGCACATGGTGCTTCCAGAAGAAGTGCACAGAGTTGCACAGAGACGAGGATAGCTGTCTATCTGAGATTTAGCCCACGGTTAAAGAATGTCAGGCTATGACCTTCAAGAAAGCAGACCTTGGATACACTCACAACATATTTATTGTATAACCAGTGAATAGTTTACGTTTGTTTTGAGGATATATTCTGGGATTTATATAAGAATCTACAGTTGGACAATAAAATAGGGAATTCATCCAAATGTAGGACTGATGTCTCCAAAGTAGTCTGAGATAAGAGTAGATATTTAAAGAGCTGGATTTTGAGGCTCACCTCCGCATCTGCAATTAAAAGTGACAGGCTGCCTTCTCATCTCCTGACCTTTGACCCTTGGAAGCGTGGAGTGCACTTTGAGGGGGTTGAGGCATGCTGGGGGTTCTGGGAAGGTTCCATCGATCCTATGAAACAGTGGAAGTCATAAAGGGAAAAAGTCCAGCAAAGTTAAATGAAAAATTCCGTGCATACAGCACCTAAACATGTATTATTCTGAGTCACACAGAGAAGAGGAGAAAAAAATCTATTTGGCAAAGTAGATGCGGATCGATGTTGGTGGAGGCAGGCGGGCGAGGTGTCCCAGATTACTTTCCTGATTGATCCAGCCTAGCTTCCGTCTGACCTGCAGGATGTGGTGAAGTCAAGATGTGTCTGATGGAGGTGGAGAGGCAACCAGAAAAAGATGGAAAAATAATGTATCGATAGCATGGAGGGAACTTCACTGACCAGGAGTTAATATACAACAATCGTATAAATCCCTTTGTCTGAATGGGTTTGATAACTCAAGGACCCTCTTACTATGAAACACTTTGAGTGAGTTGGGGCATGCTGTGGTTTACAGGGTTGGGTTTGTGACCTACCCTCTCCTTGGAGCCATGGAATTACCATTTCAATGGATGGGGGACACTCTATGGTCGTCCACTGTATTAGAATGTGCTTGTTAGAGGACAGGTTTACAGAATACTGTACTATGAACAACCCATTTATTTAAAACATTTAGCTGACAGATTGGATTTCATTCCATGTTTCATGATTGAATATTTCCCAGTAAACAGGAAATCTGAAAGGATAATTTTACCGATAGTCTTGAGGATTCAGTGTATAATATCCTGTTGAGGTCATCAGATCATCCTCTGTACCGGCAGAGCGCAGAATGCTGGGATGTGGCGAGACATTGAAATCACAAACAACCATCCATCTGACCTCCATTTTGTGTCAGGCGCTATCAGTTAAATGATACTACTGCCGCATTGTGATAAACTGCAGTGTCTCGTCTCTGCATCCATCCCAGCAAAGCCACGGGAAATTGATTGTCTAAGCTCGTTTGGGCAGGGAGTTCTGGCTGGCAGCAAAGCGGCAGTTTTTATGGTGTCACCGTGGCATAGGAGAGGTGTCTGGTCATGTGTGATTTGCTCGAGGATGCAGGCTGCGGAGGGAGATAATGTCCTCTCTGCAGGCAGTTATGGCATGTCCTACATGACTGCCATACCAGACACACACCGCTAACCTCAGGAGTTCAAGGAGGGAGGGAACGTTTACAGGGTGTCAAATATTTATGGCACACTACAGAGAATATTGATTATACAATAAGTCTGTCTAATGACTGCTGCGCACAACCGAAATGTATTCTCTGAATAATTGAAATTGTACCCATGAGCGATTTTCTCATCTCTATGTTTAAAAAAAAACGTAATTGCACTGTCCCTTTATTCAAATATTATTTGAGATGTTATCAGGAAGTGTGTGTGTGTGTGTGTGTTCATACTGGAGAGAGGCAGACAGACTTAGAAAGAGGGAGAGAATCATTATTAAAGGCTGGTACTGATACACTTGGCTGCACATCTGTTAAGGTACTGGTTATGAAACAAAAGTATGTAGATTCTAGCTACCATACCAGTTTATCTCATCTCCTCTAAAATATTTCAATATTTCGATAAGTTGATACTTGCTCGGAAATTGGATTTAGAACTGATATCTTTGTTTGCGTAGAGTTAGTAATATTGAAGCTACAGTATGCAAATACAAAGGAACACAAACTACCCTTTTGCTGCAATACTACCCACAACCCCACAGTACAGTGGGTCGTACATTGGTTGCTGAAATGTCACCTTATAACCATAGCTAATGTTTAGTCCTACACCTGCTTGCTGCTTTTCGCCACATTTTGGTACCTCATTTGAACATGCTGCATATTATGCTTGCCTCGGCAAACCATTCCTTTTCAGACTAGCCTATGTAAAGCTAACCATAACAGATGGGGTGGAAAATGCTTTTGCTGTTTCACCTCTGTCTAACATCTCTTTCTCCAGGTTAGCTTTCAAATGTTTAAATGATATGTATAAAAAATGTCCTTTTAAAATGGACATTGGTCCACCATATTGGGGGACCTCTCATTGCCACTGGATAACCAAGCATTGGGGGCATCTGTCTGATGCTCTGTCCAGCCTTGCTGGTTCTATTGGATACAATAGTTGTCTGTGTTATATACCTGTATTCTCTATGACAAAGCCTGTGCATATGGTGGTTCTGGTTGACCCAGGCAGATTGTTGTTCCCTATGAATCACTGTAAATTGAAAAATTATTAGAAAAATATACATAACAAATGCATATTAACATAAGTATTAATCCCCCAATAGATGAATAATGTGTAATACAGTATGTTTTATTTATATTCTAAACCTGTAAGACTTTGTTGTTATAACCTTCGGTCTTCACCTAAACTAAAACTGAGGTGGCGTCTGGTAAAGGAAAGGTACCCATAATGAATTGGCTCAATTTATATTCCTCAAATTATCAACCCAAACATCCAAACACACACTAACCTGTTAGCAGACACAAGCTGCCCTCTCTCCATTTCCCTCTCCTCATTCCTCTCTCTCCATTCCCCATTTCCCTCTCTCCTTAACCCCTCTCTCCATTCCCCTCTCCCCATTCCCCCCTCTCCATTTCCCTCTCCTTTCCCCTCTCTCCATTCCCCTCTCCCCATTCCTCCCTCTCCATTCCCCTCTCTCCATTCCCCTCTCCCCATTTCCCTCTCCCCATTTCCCTCTCTCCATTCCCCTCTCTCCATTCCCCTCTCCCCATTCCCCCTCTCCATTTCCCTCTCCTTTCCCCTCTCTCCATTCCCTCTCCCCATTCCTCCCTCTCCATTCCCCTCTCTCCATTCCCCTCTCCCCATTTCCCTCTCCCCATTTCCCTCTCTCCATTCCCCTCTCCCATTCCCCTCTCCCCATTCCCCTATCCTTATTCCCCTATCCTTATTCCCCTCTCTCCATTCCCCTCTCTCCATTCCCTCTCCCCATTCCCCTCTCCCCATTCCCCTCTCTCCATTTCCCTCTCCCCATTCCTCCCTCTCCATTCCCCTCTCTCCATTCCCCTCTCCCCATTTCCCTCTCCCCATTTCCCTCTCTCCATTCCCCTCTCCCCATTCCCCCCTCTCCATTCCCCTCTCCCCATTCCAATTCCCCTCTCCCCATTCCCCTATCCTTATTCCCCTCTCTCCATTCCCCTCTCTCCATTCCCTCTCCCCATTCCCCTCTCCCCATTCCCCTCTCTCCATTCCCCTCTCCCCATTCCCCTATCCTTATTCCCCTCTCTCCATTCCCCTCTCTCCATTCCCTCTCCCCATTCCCCTCTCCCCATTCCCCTCTCTCCATTCCCCTCTCCCCATTCCCCTATCCTTATTCCCCTATCCTTATTCCCCTCTCTCCATTCCCCTTTCTCCATTCCCTCTCCCCCTTTCCTTTTCCCCATTTTCCCTCTCTCCATTTCCCTCTCCCCATTTCCCCTCTCTCCATTCCCCTCTCCCCATTCCCCTCTCTCCATTCCATCTCCCCATTCCACTCTTTCCAATCCCCTCTCCCCATTTCCCCTCTCCCCATTCCCCTCTCTCCATTCCCCTCTCCATTCCCCTCTCCAGCTGACAGTCCATTTAGAACCCAATTAGATATCCCTATTAAGGTTGTTAAGAGGTATGGGCAACAGTAACATACCCTCCCTCCTCCTCCTAGAGGATGAAGTGTCTCCTCCACCACCCTGCCCTGACTGGATACCTCCTGTTGCATTCCTCTACCTTCTCATCCCACTTTCTGAGAGAGTAAATGAAGCCAGAGGTCAGCCTCAAAGTCCTGTCCTCTCCTCCTAAATGGGCTGTTTTACCTACTGGCGTTACATCCTCAGCTGCTGCCTGCTGTTGCCTGCTGCTGCCTGCAGCCCGTGGCTCATTTGAGGAGCTGTCTTTGTCGAGGGCCTTTTTTACTCCCCGGGAGTGAGAGGGATACCCACATCATTACCACTACAGAGGGCACCGTAGTTCCCACATCAGCCCCACCCTCCTCTCCCTAAGTCAACCACTTCATACTCAACTCCAACATTACAGTAATCGTCCCCTATCTGAATTATGCCTGTTTCCAAACAGTCTCAATAAGCAGTATTCCTCTAGAATAATCAACCCCTACCTAGAAGGAAAGCCAAGCCACCTGTGTGTTTTAGTGTGGCTGGTGACCGTAAGGCCTCTGTAGAAAAACAAGCATGTTAAATCTTGACCCTGACACCTCCTAGGGATCGACAGAGACACAGTGGCGTCAGGCAGAACTCCCACAGCTACAGGGCTGGGCAGAGAAGGGATTGCTGACACAGCCAAAGATGGTAAGGAGACCGCCACAAATTGCCTTTTACCCAACATTACCAATGGTGATGACAGTGCTGCTGAAGGAGCAGGGCTGTCCGTCTGCCGGGCCAGAGGGGAGGGGCCCTGATGCCGGACAGCTGAGAGGGAAGGCACTCTATGCCAGCTACTTTTTCTGCCAACCTAATGTACTGTGTGGTGTGAGGATGCTGATTCATTTACTCTGAATGGGGGAAAAAAATACAGTGTAAATGTAGCTTCATGTTTACTTTTTGATGTTTACAAAAAAGTTATACTTTCATTTTTCATCAACCTTAACATTTACATTTTTGACCATTTACACGTTTTATCTGTTCAATATAAATGCTCTAAAATATGCATCCAAATGTTTTCATGTAGTAGGTTATATTTCCCCGTACATAATGTTATTCTTGTATCTGTTGTGTTATTTATTGAATAATGAAGACAGTAAAGGTATTGGAAGAAATGATGCATTTTGTCAAGCTGTGATGTCTGGTATGAGGAAAATATTCCAGCCGTACAAATCACTTCTTCTTACCTTGCTCCCAACGTGAGCTACTGTTTCATAGCCACGTCAATACAATCTCATGTCAAATATAAATCAAATATCAAAAAAACACATCAAACCAATTACATTTAATTAAAGTAATGGTTGTTTTTTTGTCATCTCATTCATCCAGGGGGTGAACTTTAAAACCTCTTCTAATGGACCTCTATCTCCCCTGTCCTCCTCCCAACAGACACACAGCCTCCAGAGACACTGCCTTACTCACTCCTTGCATGACTCACACACATTAGATTCGTGAACCCATATTTATTTCCTCCACTCGGAACCCATTAAGGCCTCCATTTAAGTCCAGAAGAAGCAGGTCCCTCCCACACACCATGCCCAGCTGCATTAATGGAGGCTGTAAATCCAGCATTTCCGCCCGGGTCAGGGGAAACATGCTGTAATCTGAAGCTAGTGTTAGATAGCTAGATATTGTTCTGTTGAATCAGTTGGCCCCGTCCTCAGGCTGACACTAGAGCTGCTCTGAAGGCTTTGCCTGTGTGCTGTAGTGCCTCAGCTAGGAAGGAACTCAAAGAGATACTGCCTTCCTCAGCACTGGGCTACTCTGTGGGAGAGCATAGATACCTAGCCAATGAGGCACAATGGACAGCTGAGCACGGGTAGTGCCGGTGGCAGGGGGTAGAAATTATAATTGGTCAATCTGAATCGGCAGGTCTTGGGTGATTAAAGGTAGCCATTTTGTTGATTCTTCTGGTGAAAACTCAAAGAACACGTCCCATGGAGTTGAAAGTATTTTTGACAGAATAGAGCTCAGCAGGACGTGTCAACAGATTTAATAAGGCCCCCCAATCAACTTTGTTACTGCTAGGTACTTTATTCCTCCTTCCTCGCTGTCACCATGCTCCCTCTTTGTTGGAGTGGTGAGGATACTGTCAAAAGCAGAATTTGCATGCAAAACAGATATTGAGAGCTTTTAAACAGGCAGTTTTCTGTTTGTATTCTGCTGTCGGCTCCAGGCATTGTCTTGTGTGTTGTTCCACTGTAGAGAAGACTGTGTGTGTGGAATAAGAAGCTGCTGAGACAATTCACATTCAAGTCTGACATTTATGATATACCATCCTCCACTGTAGATATGTCTCAGGTCTGAGGACAGTTTTAGAAAACCAATGGAGAAAACTACAGAGTTGCGGTCTACGTGACTGATAATGATTGTTCTGAATACTGTGATAAAATATGGTCTATTTTAGTTTTTAGACCAGTTTTCAGCAACTTCATTGCTATCCAAACATTAACTTACAGTAAGTCAGATGGGAAATAAAGAGGTTTATGATGTGTTACATTTTTGCTAACCTTGCTAAATGTGCTGGTTTTAAATAGAGAGGGCCAAACTTTGAAGTGTAGACTGAATGTATTTTTGAATAGTTATAAATAAATATGCCCAAACCTCTGCTGAGATGTTTCCTTTTCTCCTGCTCTATGATTTTGCACTTCTGATTGAATCAGTAAGAACACGTAACCTATTTTCTTCATATTTTAGATCTTTATTTAAATGATACCAAATTAACCACAGTCAGACATTTCAGAAGTGAGCTTTATAATTCCGGTAGTTAATTGGGTTTTCCTCTGGAAGTGTTGACCTGTTTTTTACAAGGTCTTTGTTGATGATTTTGTATCATTTTTTCAAGTCAGACATTGACATATATAACTCATAGGCTCATAGCCACCCCCCAGTGCCTCTGTCTGGTACAGACTTTCAGTAAAACACGGACAAGTCTGATGTACACACCAGAAGACCTTGTTTGGGGTGTTTTCACCCCTATGTGGGGATGATGCTTTTAATAGCAGGCACCCTGAAGTCCCTATCCTGTCATCCCACATCTCCAAACACAAACACACCACACACACACACACCTTCCATAAACCTCTTAGGCTCAGCTTTTCTTTGTAAGTGGATGATGGAAATCAACTGACTGTAACTGAGAATCAAATAATTAAATAAACACACACATTTAATGCTAATGGCGGAATACATTTGGTGGCAGTCTAGGGATATGGAAGTAAGTGTTTGTCGGTAGATTAGCACAACAGACTGCCTTCTTTTCACTGCCTCCTCCCTCAGGGGCCAGCAAGCTCTACTTCAAATACCTGCTCTTAAAGCGCACTGCAAAACCATCCGCAAAGACTATTGTTCCATGTGACAGACAGCAGTGCCCTGCTGAAAGGCTCAAATTGTTACCCCTCTCTAACTGCACCAGAAATCAAAGCACAGAAAGGAACTAAAAAAAGATCACTCATATGTCTCTAACAGTCATATCTGCATGAATATTTAGCTGTTTAAGTTGCATGCTTAGTATTGTGTTTATTTTATGGTCTCATACTGAGTCAAACATTGTCTTTCTTTTTGTCTTTGAGTTTTGATGGCCTGGAATGTAGATTAAATGCGAAGTACAATAATGAATTCTGGTTCTCAGATTGAGAAGCACTATCTCCTACCTCCTCTTTGAGTCTTCTTCTTCCCTGACCCTTCCCTTTCTCAGATAATCAGCAACATGGAGCCTCAGGTGACGAACGGCCCCAACGGCACCACGGCCAACGGGCCGTCCTGCAACAGCCGCAGTTGCCCTTCACCCATGCAGACTGGTGGCCCCACCGACGACAGCAAGACCAACCTCATCGTCAACTACCTGCCCCAGAACATGACCCAGGAGGAATTCCGCAGCCTGTTCGGCAGCATTGGAGAGATCGAGTCCTGCAAGCTGGTTCGTGACAAGATCACAGGTACGATGACAACACACAGGCCATAGGAAGATTGGGGGAATGACACACAGAGGCAAGTGTAAAGAAGGGCCTGGTGGGCGGGATGTGGTGCAGGGTGGGATGGCATGGTGCCGGAGTCCTATGATCCTGGACAGGACTCCAGCTGGTTACCATAGAGCAGGAGGCTGGGGCTGGAGGTGGCTGGTGAGCGGCAAAGCCCAGCTCCACGTGGCACAGAGGTGTTTTCCAGCTAGTCATGCCTCTAATCCCAGACCAGTGGCTGTGTGGGTGGCATAGCAGATGGAATGGGGGGAGGCTGCTCTTAGATAATGTCAGATAATGGCATTCATTTTAGATCCTACTTAGTGACACTACTTCCTTGATAATCTCATTAAAAAGGGCCCGTGATGAAGAGCAACATCCGCTCTTGACAATGAGATGCAGCCAGGTTAGACTGTGGCTCAGGCTGGGGGAAGTACAGGGCCATCTTTTACAATAATGGGTCTGAACTGGCAGGAAAGTAATATGTAGTATATACAAGAATAGCACCTGGAAACCACACTACACTAATTTTTCATCTATTTTTCCCATATGTGTGATTCACACTAGACAGGGAGACCTAATAGTTTATATTGGAGAGAGTAAAAGGAGACATGATTAACAGGAGGCTCTCACTGGCCTAAATGGGAAAGTAAGGCCATTTCTGTTAACGTTGAAAGTTATTTTCTACTGTACAAGGTCTCGTATGACTTAGGAAAACAAAATATGTTATAAATATTCCCCTCCTGCGGTGCATGTCTGTGTTGTGCTCCCATGGGTGCAATTTTAACGTTCAAACTTTTAGACTAACAAAGCACTTCTCCCTCTCAGTAGAGGGAATGCCAGGAGGCTGCATGCAAACCAGTTGGCATCATTAACTGACTTCACAAACAGTCCTCCCTAGGTTTCAGGGAACACTGTTTCTGAAGCCTTAGGGCCCCTATCCACAAAGAGTCACTTTGGATACGGGCCATGAGCCCTCTCTTGTCCATTTCCCAACATCCCCATTCAGACATTTGACCAGAACACCATTAAAACACTACATTCTCAAGCACCACATACAGGACAATAATGCTTCTAGACCTCGCCCTCCTGCCCTTTCAGTTTACTGTCAATTTTTCAAGTACAGAATGTGAAATTCCTTTACACGGCAGTTCAAAGGGAAGGAGGATGTCTTTGTGGACAAGGTGAGGTGAGCTTCCTAAGCCTCAGCGTTGTAAGAGACAGGCTTCTCCTTTCTCCGGACCGGGTGCTGTCAGCTTTGATGAAGCAAGAGCGGCATGAGGTACCAGCCAGCCCAGCCACACTGCGCTCTTCTGTCAGGCCCGCTGACTTCAGCTCAGTGAAGTGCCACCTCAGATTGTTTACCCTGCTCCCTACGCATTCCTGTTGTGCATGTAATACACCAGGGACCTGCAGGTTCATCTTTTATTGAAGGCAAACCTACATGCACATCGCTAGAGCCCAAACATGCCCTCACTGGCCCATCACCCCCTCAACTTTCTCTCAGGCTAACGACCAGGCTAGAGAGAGACATAAAGTGAGTTGTATTGAGTGGTAGTAGGTTCCATCTTTCTCTGGGAAGGGAGAAGCTGTATGTAATGATTAAAGTGAAGGACAGGGTATGTTTGAGGAGTTGACAGAGGATTCTCCAACAGATTCTTGTGTATATTTTTAAAGACCGCAATTAAGATGAAAATCCTCAGTAAAAATGCATGCATCTGCCTGTAATGAAATAGATAAACATACACCCTTGGAGAGAGCTAGTAATTTTCTTGTGGACCTGGGAGCACATTAAATGGCAACTTTTAATGGAATACATTAGGAACGTGTTAGTGATTCTGGCCATCAGCACACAGAGAGAGACTGATTAGCAGGAAGCTCTCACTGGGCCTAAATGACTGATCAGGCGCCGCCAAGGCAGAAATAGGTTCCTCGTCAGTTGCCCATTTTACTGGATCATTTTCTGCGCTGGCTGCATTTCTTTAGGAAAATGAATGCATTTGTATTCATAATGGCAGAAAATAAATGGCTTTCATGCAGGAACAGGAATTGAATGTGCTTGTGATTTGGTTCCTGATAAGAGAGAAACTTTTTACATACTGAGACAATCATCTGTTCATATTCTCCAGACAGTTACTGCACTGTAATACAAGACCCATCTTCTTCAAAGATTTACTTCACGTTTTGGTTTTACATTTGGTCCTATGGTGTTAACACATAGCCTTTGTGTTACCCCCACTCTTTTGGGTGGTGCCATTTTGAGTCTGGCTGTGTCATGGCACACTATGTTAAGATACAGCGGATATCACCATCTGTAAGGATTGACCAAGGACAACGACGATCCCTGTACAAATCAATGCAGTCACCTTCCCTTAGTTGTACCACTATAGGTCAACTGATGCAAATGATTCTGCCAATGCAACAAAACAAAAAGCAAGTGTAGTGTATGAAATATTCATCCTACTTGATGTCTGCTACGGCATAGTAGGCCCTGAAACACATCGCTGTGCATCTGAGAGCAGAGAGCGTGTGAAACTTGTGTTTGAGACAGGCGTGTGTGGAATCTCTCTCTGTGTGACACACAGCTGACGTATTGGCCTGACAGGGAGGAAATAAAAAATGCACTGTTTCACTCAGTTTACCCTCATCTCTTTGTTGATACTAAAATATATATTCAGATTGAGTTCACAGTCAAAACCAATGCTGTTTTATTTACAGGCAATACATGGTTTGGTTTGAATAGTTGGTTTTGTTGCTGGAACTGTTTGCTTACCAAAACTCTGGCACAATCAAACCTTCCATAGTGATGAGCATCAGGAGTTAATGGCTGCGTATCACAGAGAGGAACACAGTGTTTATGTTTGTCCTCCAGTTCACATGAATCTTACTGGTTCATATAACAATTAATATGATGCAAGCATGCATAAAATAGCTTCCTCCGTAGAACACTGATGAGAACAACTGTGTGATGTAAACAACTTCGCTAGTATGACAATGAGGCCGGTAGCTCTTACATTGGACCAAAGTGAAAGATAGAAAACAGAAATTCTGCGCCACTTCAGACATACTAGCAAACTCCGTCATCAGCTTATTTTCAAATCAGCGTCCGTTTGTTGAATCCAGAATACATTAATATACTGTAAGACAGAAATCATAGAAGGTTTAGGACTGGCACCATTACCGTATAACCGTGTAACCGATGGTAATGATGGAGACAGTCATGAAAATATAACAACCGTTTTTTTTTTATTGGGGGTGTTGAAGAGCGGTTGAGTCCATTTCTGCGATAAAATGGACTCTTAACGACGTGATGTAAGCAAAGTGTTGTAGCAAACGATGAATAGAATGGTCTTGGAACCTCTAAACCTGGCAATTTGACTGGTAAGCTCATGGATACACTCGCAATGGTACCTGGTACTGTGATACTAATCATTTCCATGGTAATGTATAATGGTCATTCAAATTATGTTAACTGATGTGGCAAATGCAATGGAATGTGTTTTTTGTAATGTCAGTTGAGTTGAATCAACAAATCACAGCACATATTGATGGGTACATTTTGTGTCCGGCTGTGGCAGTCACCAAATTTTGTCAGCCGCTGATTGTCGAGCAAATAACTGCCAGTCTCACGGTAATTGACCGTAATTAACATCAACACATTTAGCATCTCCTGGCTTCCACACACAGTCTACAAGACACTGATGCAGACCTTTGGAGCAGCTACATTTGAAAAAGTCTAATAACTTAATGTAATACAGCCCACACCTTAACAATAAATCCATTATTTATTTTATTCTGTGTTGAGCGGTGAACGAAGAAACAGGTCCTCCTATATGCTTAATTTAGAGTTATTAATGTAACTTTAGTTGTGATTCAAATGTCGGCTATATGTTTAAAAAATGTATACATTCTAAGGCTGCATGATGCAACTCTAATGATGATTTGAAAAAGGTGGCATGAAAGGCACGAGCTCGGCTTTGTTTCTTGCACAGGCTGTACACACTTCATCAGTCTCAGTCAACACTTCATCAGTCACAATTTGACAAGCACTTGATAATTCCTCGAACTTTCCAGCGGCATCCCCACTGTGTGGCTGTAATGCCCTCTGAAAAAACATATCTTTTGCGGCCAGTGGCCATTGTGCTCTTGGGCTGAATATAATAATTATAATTCCTTTCTCCCTTCGTGCTGCTTGCGCCGAAGCACCTCTCACTCACATGGCTCTCGGTCACGTGATCGGATCTTTCTCACAAGCTACAAGTGAAAACAGACACATCGAGGATCTCACTGCACGTCCTTATCTAATTCCGAGGTGCATATTGAAGATATTTTGTCAGCAAGATGAGTAGGCCTAATGAACAGCAAAAGCACTAGCCTGTGTCAATATACTATCCCCACAGTACAAAAGTTGACCTATTCTATTATGTGCGAGAAATAACTATTCCAAATATAGTCTGGGATAGTTGTGGGATGCGATAGATCCCAAATGAATACAACCGCTAACATCAAAAGACAGATCAGAACGTTTAGTTTAAAATGTTGCTCAACTATCAGGCTATTTCTTCACATTAAAAGCACAGCAATGGTCACACGGCAGTAGGCTATAAGCACAAATGCGGGAAAACCCATTTGCGGGAAAACACCATTATCAAAAGTGACCGCAAATGCGATTATGCATGTACTGCTTTCAATATAAAGGTGAGTTTTTATGGTTAGAATTATCTTCCCCAAACTTCAAACTCATGCGCTGCATATGTTTGCCAGTTAGGCTCTACGCCCGTTGTAAAGCGGATTAATATGCTTAATTTTAAGAAGTTATTTGGCCGCTTTAGTTGTGATACAAAACTTATAACAACATAAAGGCCTACATGTATGGGCTAGGCTACATGAGGTGTGCTACTACGATTTGAAAAAGTCACAAAAAAAGGGTATGCATTGTTTCTTACCTTACGCTGGGAAGCATTCACAAGTGATAATATATCATTCACAAGTGATAGGCCAATATTGTCACCCATCAGACTATTCTTGATTTAATCTCGGCATAACATATACTAAATAATATATGTGTGAAATTTGTTTAGATTTAGAATGGACCATTATCATGCACCTGTCTCGAAATAGGGGCAGTGGGAAAAAATACATGTCATCTATGCATTTAAATGGGCGCCCGAAAAAAAAAACATGTGCGAATGGAGGATGCTTTTCCTGTGGTTCATTTTCATGCCAGCCAGGTAGGCTATACTCCTGTTGTAAAGATAAGCATTGTGCTTAATATTAGGAAAGTTGAGAAATAAATATAGTAGGTCTAGCTTATAGAAAGCTGATGGGATCCTCCTCTTTTGAATAGAGGCCATCACTCTGTTTTCTCACACAATTGCATAGCCTATAGAAATGTTGCGCATCGTGAGCTAATGGGCTCTCATGAAGTGTTTGATTAGATTTTAGATTACATTTGCAGTTGAGGTCAGAGTGATTAGAGGGACAATAGAGTGCTGAGTACCAGGCAGTTAGCAAGTTTGGTAGGTTACTAATGACCATCAGCAGCATCAGAGCTGGGAGAAGCCTAATTACCGTGACGAAACGTGGAATTTGACTGCCTTCATGACTTGTAACCGCCAGTATGGTAATACAGTCAACATAACAGCCCTAGGTACACTTCCTACTTTTACTTCCTGCTCCTTACTTTTAACATTGCTGTTATGGGTACACTTCCACATATGCCATCATTGACTTGAATAGGGACGCCTACATTATTAATTATATTTCTATAGCAGCACATGCAGTCAGGGGTGGAGAAAATGAGAAAATGTGATTTATTTTATTTTATTGTTGCTATTCAAATGGTTATTATGGAGACCGCGGTCAATTGACTGGCCAATTATCGTCATCCAAAATTCCATGACCATCAGAGCTCTATAGATGGTAAAAGAAAGCGTGAATATAGCTGGCATTTGACGAAATGAACACTTATCTGGATCAATATCCACTCAGCTGGTTCCGGGCCTACCTGAATGACAGAAAGCAGTTTGTCTCTTGGAATTTCCTGCAATTTATTGTTGCTATTTAATTTCGTCCGTCCGAGACGGTGTAGTACGATTCAATCTTAGTCCTGTATTGATGCTTTGCCTGTGGGGACGACGTCATCGATGCACGTATTGATGAAGCCAGTGACTGAGGTGGTGTACGGAACATATTCCAGTTTGTGCTAGCCAAACAGTCCTGTAGCTTAGCATCTGCTTCTTCTGACCACTTTTTTATTTACCGAGTCACTGGTGCTTCCTGCTTTAGTTTTTGCTTGTAAGCAGGAATCAGGAGGATTTAATTATGGTCAGATTTGCCAAATGGAGGGCGAGGGAGAGCTTTGTACGTGTCTCTGTGTGTGGAGTAAAGGTGGTCTAGAGTTGTTTTCCCTTTGGCTGCACATTTAACATGCTGGTAGAAATGAGGTAAAACGGATTTAAGATTCCCTGCATTAATGTCCTTGTTCACTAGAAGCGCCGCCTCTGGATGAGCGTCTTCCTGTTTTCTTATGGCCGTATACAGCTCATTGAGTGCGGACTTAGTGCCAGCATCGGTTTGTGGTGGTAAATAGACAGCAATGAAGAATATAGATGACAACTCTCGTGGTAAATAGTGTGGTCTACAGCTTATCATGAGATACTCAAGACTTCCTTAGATTTTGTGCAACAGCTGTTGTTTACAAATATACATAGACTACCACCCCTAGTCTTACCAGATGCTGTTCTATCCTGCCAAAAACAATTTAAGCCCGCCAGCATTATGTTATTCATGTCGTCGTTCAGCCACGACTCGGTGAAACATAAGATATTACAGACCTCCGTTGCAAGGCTCCTCACACGCAGCAAACCCTGAGAACACATCACCTTCACTGGCTTCCTGTCAAATTCCGCATCACCTACAAGATCCTACTGCTCACTTACAAGGCCTCCCTCATACATTTCTGACCTCCTCCATATACACCCCCTCCCACTGTCTCCATTCCTCTGGCTCTGGACTACTCACCATCCCCAAAACAAAACTGTGCACCATGGGGGACCGGGCATTCAGCGGTGCTGCCCCCAAACTCTGAAACTCTCTCCCACTAGCATCCTCCAAACTCTGAAACTATCTCCCTCTAGCATCCTCCAAACTCTGAAACTCTCTCCCTCTAGCATCCCCCAAACTCTGAAACTATCTCCCCCTAGCATCCCACAAACTCTGAAACGATCTACACCTAGCATCCCACAAACTCTGAAACTCTCTCCCCCTAGCATCATCCAAACTCTGAAACTCTCTCCCCCTAGCATCATCCAAACTCTGAAACTATCTCCCCCTAGCATCCCCCAAACTCTGAAACTCTCTCCCCCTAGCATCCCCCAAACTCTGAAACTCTCTCCCCCTGGCATCCCCCAAAATCTGAAACCATCTCCCCCTAGCATCCCACAAACTCTGGAACTCTCTCCCTCTAGCATCCCACCAAACTCTGAAACTATCGCCCCCTAGCATCCCACAAACTCTGAAACTATCTCCCCCTAGCATCCCACAAACTCTGGAACTCTCTCCCCCTAGCATCCCCCTAACTCTGAAACTATCTCCCCCTAGCATCCCACAAACTCTGAAACTCTCTCCCCCTAGCATCATCCAAACTCTGAAACTCTCTCCCCCTAGCATCCCCCAAACTCTGAAACTATCTCCCCTAGCATCCCACAAACTCTGAAACTCTCTCCCCCTAAGCATCCCACAAATTCTGTAACTCTCTCCCCCTAAGCATCCCACAAACTCTGGAACTCTCTCCCCCAAAACATCTCACAAATTCTGTAACTCTCTCCCCCTAAGCATCCCACAAATTCTGTAACTCTCTCCCCCTAAGCATCCCACAAATTATGTAACTTTCTCCCCCTAAGCATCCCACAAATTCTGTAACTCTCTCCCCCTAAGCATCCCACAAATTCTGTAACTCTCTCCCCCTAAGTATCCCACAAATTATGTAACTTTCTCCCCTAGCGTCCCAGCATCCTGCAACTCTGACTCTATTGCACCTTCAAAAACAATCTCAAATCCCACCTGTTCAGTCTGGCTTTCCCCTCAACTAGCTAAGCTAAGTATCTTTTTATTATTTGATTGTCTTATTCTTGTTTTTGTTTTTACTCTTTGCTGTACACTGTCCTTGGGTTTTTTGAAAGGCGCTTTACATTTAACATTTTAGTCATTTAGCAAACGCTCTTATCCAGAGCGACTTATAGTTCGTGCATTCATCTTAAGATAGCTAGGTTGGACAGCCTCATATCACAGGCATAGAAAGTACATTTTCCCTCAATAACTTAGGTATCAGTAGAGTCAGAGCTGGGGGAGGGGGCTGGGTGTGAAGTGCATGTGCTGGTAAAATTATTATTATTGTTATTTATTATTATTATAATATTATCATCTGACATCTTCCCTAAAGCCAGGTATTGCAGACTAGACAGGCCCATAAGTGCAGACGCCAACAGGGAGTTTTAGCGTTCCAGGCCTAAAAACACCCTTGCTCTCTCCTCCGTTCTCCCCCCACTCTCTGTGCTGTTTGAGTGGCCTGTACCTGGGAAAGAGAGTGGGCCAGTCCCCTGTGGGCCTCAGATCTGGAGGGCCTGAGGGCCGGGCTGGCTCATCACTGGTCCCCTCCCTCTCTGCAGGACTCCCCCGGCACTGGCTGCTGCTGTCACTGTTGTCATATCCAGGCCTGACGTCACAGAGCTGGGGTGTCCCAGATTCTCTCCTGCTACGCTGCTATCTTCCCAGACATCCCACACATTTCAGGCTTCCATCCAACTCACCTCAGGCAGCAGCCACCGATGGGGAGGAGGGACTCGGGGTGGGTGGGAGACTCCTACATATTACAGTTGCTGCTACCTTGCCAACCCCAGAGAACAGACATCTGAGCGGAGCCAGTGTATGTGTGCTACTGTTTATTTGGTCAGCATTTTATTCATACTAATGTAAGCACATAAAGCAACAGTAAGGCTGTATTAGCATTTGAATGCCATTATAGTCAGAGGTTTGACCTAATATAGTCAAAGGTTTGACCATTATAGTCAAAGGTTTGACCTAATATAGTCAAAGGTTTGACCATTATAGTCAGAGGTTTGACCTAATATAGTCAAAGGTTTGACCATTATAGTCAAAGGTTTGACCTAATATAGTCAAAGGTTTGACCATTATAGTCAAAGGTTTGACCTAATATTTGTCAATTGTACAGTGTTGTACTGTTTCTATAAGCTAATAGAGAAAAACAGTAAAACATATCCAAAAAGGCAATGGTAAATAGTGGCATACAAAATGTGTTTAATAGCCCTGAGTACACGTTTGCTATAATTAAATTACTTTTGCTATTTACGGCCAGTCAGAATGAACTGAGCCTCTGTCAGCTTTTCTTATTAAAAGCACTTACCGCAGCAACCAGTAAGTGGTTTATGTAGATTCAAAGTATGAATTGTGAATGTATATTCAATCATATCATAATTCTGCACATTAGGTAGTTTAATTTAGGAGATTAGCAAACGAACGTTGTTGTACTCTCCTCCCATCTAGAAACATAATACTGAACTGGGAACTTCTATAAGTTTGTAAAAGTGTATATTTTATCATCTGCATTTTAGTTGGTGAATTCTCCCACAAATATTTTGAAGGGTGCTGGTCCGTCAAAAATAGCACCATCCCAAGTTGCTATTGCAGCAAGGGCAAATTGTTAAAGAACCTACACAATGATACACATCTGTTTTGACAAACAGAAAGGTTCTTTGTTCCTCCATATCTTAAATGTGGCCAAATGTAAGACTGACCAAACCAATTTGCCTGTTTCTACCTTAGGAACCTGGTGCTATCAAGGTATGTTATCGTCAGCTGTTCATAGCACTGTCATCCTGTGCACAGTGCACTTTTCCCCTCTCATCCCTTGGCATCTTATATGACAGACTGAAGCCATGTTCACTGACAGGGAGGGAGTGGGAACTCAGGGACAGACCATGGGGACTTAGAAAGAAGAGGTCAGGTTAGGATATAATCATGTCTGTCATATTAATACAGAACATCACAATGTTGTCTTAACCACTATGAAATATTAAGGAAATTCATGTTTATTTTTGATTAAGGGCACAATCACAGAAGGATATTGTTTGCTGCTAGGTTGGATCCTATATTGTGGACAGTCATGCATGTCAATAAATGGAATGGAAGGTACTGTTCAAATCTAGAGGGTAAGAACATACAAACCAAAAGAAGACCATACGTGCATGAAAGTGTGTGTGTGTGTGTGTGTGTGTGTGTGTGTGTGTGTGTGTGTGTGTGTGTGTGTGTGTGTGTGTGTGTGTGTGTGTGTGTGGAGGGGGGGCACTGTAAGTCACCACATGGGGAGAGTCAGGACACCTGCTGGAAACACACCCATTTTCTCATCTCACACATTCGGGAGCCTGCTGCGCTTCATGAAACAAATAATGGCTTAGTCATACTGTAGCACCACCGAGAGGAGCCACTCACTGGAAATAGCAGTGATTTGCCAAGGAAAAACATTTGGTACACTTGTACCTATTTCCCTCTTCTATTTATTTTTGACTGTACATGGAGCGGTGAAGACCTGGTGAGATGGTCTCAATTACCCCGGCCCTCTCTCTCGTTAGTAGTGATTTGAGCTATAATGGGACAGCTGTTATGAAGCATTATGGCACTACTGTGGTAATGTCACAACTAATGAGCTCAATTATCCCCACGCTCGCCCGCTACGAATCAACGCACCACTCTGGATCACGAAGGGGGGGGGGGATCCACTATGTCACACACAACTACTAGCCCTGTGCTTTCAGCTCGACTCATCCTAATGAAGGAGCTGGGCACGGTCCCACCACTGACATTACTAAGCTGTTTATTTATGAAAAATATCCCTTTAATGGATGTTAAGCATTGTCTTTGTACATGTTGTTCAAACACCTCCAGATTTGAAGATGGATGGAAATGCTGTGGTTAGGAACAGAAAGTCAATCAAAATTTCATCATTAAAAACTCATTATAACAGCAATGCATCATTTCAGTTTGCAGATTTAATTGACAGTTAAAATATATATACATTAATGTGTCCATTAGACTAATTAAACGGCATAGGGATCATGTTCTGTTTGCTCCTCCATTAAAGGGTATTTATTATCTTAATGGGTTCTTTCAGCTTCCTGAGATGCATTTTTTTCACCTGTTTGTCTATAATATCCTTAATGCCGTTTGTACAATCCTTTATGGCACTCAGCCTTTCTAGTAATACATTGATCTAGATTCCTTATATATCTCACACAGTAAACAACCAGAAAATACTCCTTTGTATAAAGATATAAAACATTTAAGGCTTGTGCTAAGACACCTGTGCTATCTTATTGTGTACTGCTATTTAGTGATCTTACAGTAGTAGCTTTGCTGTATTGTGTAGAACTGTGTTAAGGCATGCTGTATGCTATGCTGCGCCGTGCGTGGATGATCTGTTCTGTACCGTGCTGTGCTGTGCTAGACCTGCGTGTTTATTTCAGGCAGGCAGCATGCTGGGTTGAATCTGCTGGGCTGCGTGCGTGCGGAGCGAGCCGTTGTTGTATCAGGCCTCGATGAGTTTGCCTGCATATGTTGGCCCACAGTCAGTGCACCGCCGCTTTCTGACCTTGTCAGGGTGTGTGTGTGTGTGAGGCGTGTGTGTACATTCTCTTCATTGCATAACCTTGAGCACTGTATTCTCTTCCCACAGCTCATAGTTTGCTCCGATAATTTCAACATTTTCTTAACTTGCATGTACAGTATACATACAGTATGAGTGTGTTTGTCTGTGCGTTGGCGTTGTCTCCGGAAGGCAGCCAGCCCATGGCCGCCTGCTGTGGGCTGCTCTCTTACTGGTGGGTGGAATCCCCTCTTGGAGCTGCCTCGTGCTGAAAGCAGCTGCCTCGCCCCATCTCTCCACTCACCTGGGGAGTGGTGCCAGGCAGTTGGGGGTGCGGACACATCCCAATCTCCCCTTCAGCCTTGCCAAGGTACAGTGATTGGTGCAAACTCCCAAAGACACACTGAACTGTGGACACCACCAGAAATGGAGGGAAAGTGTACATACAGTACACACAGTACATGTGTACACACAAAATATGCACACACACACACACACTGTGGTACTGTATCATTAACCACAACCCAGCACATCCAGGTAGATCTGTATGAGTACTGTGGGACTGAATCATTATCCACAACACCAGCACATCCAGGCAGATCTGTATGAGTACTGTGGGACTGAATCATTATCCACAACACCAGCACATCCAGGCAGATCTGTATGAGTACTGTGGGACTGTATCATTATCCACAACCCAGCACATCCAGGCAGATCTGTATGAGTACTGTGGGACTGTATCATTATCCACAACACCAGCACATCCAGGCAGATCTGTATGAGTACTGTGGGACTGAATCATTATCCACAACACCAGCACATCCAGGTAGATCTGTATGAGTACTGTGGGACTGAATCATTATCCACAACACCAGCACATCCAGGCAGATCTGTATGAGTACTGTGGGACTGTATCATTATCCACAACACCAGCACATCCAGGCAGATCTGTATGAGTACTGTGGTACTGTATCATTATCCACAACCCAGCACATCCAGGCAGATCTGTATGAGTACTGTGGGACTGTATCATTAACCACAACCCAGCACATCCAGGCAGATCTGTATGAGTACTGTGGGACTGTATCATTAACCACAACCCAGCACATCCAGGCAGCTCTGTATGAGTGCGCTTCGGAATCACACTTCATTTCTGCTAACACTTTGTAAGCTACGCTTGTCGAGCCTTAAATTCTCCTTGTGAAGCAGCGGAAGGGGGAGGAGGAAGGTGACAGGGAGTGGGGAGCCGCTCAGCAGTTGGCTGTGTTGGCTAATTATTGTCAACCCACATTGAGGAGTATGAGAAGAGAAGTCTTTGCAAAAGGCACTTTGATATTGAACACATATCCACAGGCCCGCGGATGTATTGGCGTTAACGGCGTAGTTCTATTTTAGTGTCCTAACTTTCCGAAGGGTGCTGTCAGATCAGTGTCAGCGAGATGAGCGGTAAAAATTGCTGTGAACCAATGAAATTCTCTCCAGGACACAAGGTTTTTAATAAACAATGGGGAAATGATAATCCAGGGTAATCCACTGAAAGTGAGAGAGAAGCATCGTGTTTCATGTGAGGAGTACAGCTCCATTTTGTCCCTAAGCTGCAGCCTGCCTGCCTATTTATTTGGTGCTAGGAGAGCGCTGTTCTACATTTGTGATTCACTTTGTCTATCCACTGTGGACTTACTGTTGTCTGTTTCTTTTAATGGCTATAAGTGCGGTGTTCCACTTGGACTTGCCAGACACATGTGTAGCAATTTTTTTGTAACTATCACATAGCTACAACGGCTCTGGGCGTCTGTTGAAAGTCAACTAGCTCATGAAAGCAAGCAATGCCTGAAAGAAATATCTAGAGATGTCAGGAAAACATTGAGTCAAAGAAAATATGATATTAATGACACTATTGTATCTGTACCATTTTAATACATACTGGGTAGAATTCTGTATTGCAAAAATGCTCTTCTTTCTTGTTTTACAGGGCAGAGTCTAGGCTATGGGTTTGTCAACTACATCGACCCAAAGGATGCAGAGAAAGCCATCAACACATTAAATGGACTCAGACTTCAAACCAAAACTATTAAGGTAAGTCTGATTGGAAAACACCTTCTGTACACTGAATATCAATTCACCCAGCGTTCACGCGATAAGGACTGCACTGCTTCAGTTTCCATGTAGATTGTAGGAATGCTGGGTAGTGAGGCGATTCAGACTCATTTGCATACATGCAGAGAGAATTTAAATGAAAGAGTGACTGAATCAAAGAGTCAGAAGCATTAAAAGCCTTGAGGTATAACTGATATGCTAATTAATTTATAAACGTCAAAATGTGAAGGTGAAATTAGAAAGATTTTCAGACAGAGTAAGGAAAACACATTTATTAAATGCTGCCCAAAGTTAAATAGAGGACTCCAATTTATATTACATTGGTTGGGACGTCAAATAAAGATGATGGGTAAATGGAGAGAGTATAATTTAATTAGTAGTATGGTCGTATTAGTGTACTCAACATCCATTTTAGTAGGCCTACTTTACCTCTACTTGTTGAGCAGAAAAACTATATTCTCTCATATAGCTCCGTTATGCTGTTCGCTTTAAGCTATACTGTAATCTGTCTGCTACCATAATCCAAACTCTCTCAGTAACATATTTCTAAATCTAATCAGATCGGATTACCCTGCTGAGCTGAATGGGAAAAGCCCATACAGAATCCCCAATCCCTCGACAGCCTTGAGCATGATAGGTCAACATTGTGAAGGGAAGCAGCCACACCAGATCAACACAGCTCGGCCTGTTTTCAATCCAGCACAGTGCTTTGAGAGGCAAGGTCATGGGGAGACAGCCAACCAGAGCTGTGTGCGTGTCAGTGTGACGCAGTCAGCATGACCCACAGTTATTCCTGCGCAGGTCTCACCCACTGAGCGTAGCTGACAGGAGTTAGGATGAGTCACAGGGTCTGTGTGTGTATCGTCCCTCTGCCACTCTCGCTCGCTAATGTACTCTGCTGAGATGGGGCCCCCAGAGGGCCAAGCTAGCACCCAGGCTCCCAACCCACGCTACTGTACCAGTGACGCTCCTCGGTCCTCCCCAGTCCCCTTGCACCAGACATGTTTTTAGGAAGCCAGCTAACGTAGGAATCACAAGCATGCCATGGCCAGTCCCCTTGGGCTAGAGAGAAGAGCCTTCTGCCTGTTTTCTTGATGACGCTATTCAGAGCTAAACATATGCACACGCACCCTCACGCTCTCATCCCACCTCCAGCCCTAGCACAGCCTCTTTCCTCCCACAGCTTGTGTAATAAAGCAGGAGCAATCTTCCGTGTCTATCATCCTGGAGCAGACACACAGTCCAAAGAGTAAGCACACCAGTAAGTGACGTCCGCTTCCCTCACACACAGAGCGTTCTTCCCCTCTTGCTCTCTTTCTCTCACACACACAGCGTTCCACATCGTACAGCTCCCTCGGTCTGTCTCTGTCCATCTTATCCAGTCAGACGGAGCAGCATCTAGACTTCACCCTGGCTCTCAGTTATAGCAGCAGAGTACCTTTCTGCATGAGAGAGTAAGGCCAGCCCTTTTTATTCTTGCCACTGCATAACCCATTATTTTGACTGTGCTACCTGTGCTATCAATAAGCCTTTTCTGAGTAGCAATGAAGAAAAAGGCCAATTTGACAACTTCTAGTAAATGTGTTCAAGGTCATTATCTTCTTGAAATATCCATTCAGCGCTACGGGCCTTTCTTTTTGCACCAGAGGTTATCTTAAGCTGCCATGAAAATGAAGACAGACTCCCTAATAGCAGCAGACAGCTCTGTCTTGCAGCCCAGTGTGAGGCTCTCTGGTGGGAGAGAAGCGAGAGCTGCTTGTGGTGTCACTGAACTACAGTTGATACGCCGATGTGCAGAGGAAACATTTTGAGCCCTCTTTAAAGGAGACACTTAAAGAGCTCAGTGTCTTTGATATGACTTTCCAGTTTCACACAAGGCTTCAACTGATGAGACGTGTTATTGATGTCGTATAATACTGTAGTTAATATGTAGGCTCTCGTGGTAGTGTACAGTAAGCCATTTGTGGGCGGACATAATATTCACAGACACACTTCTCCCTTCTGGTACCCTCATAACACTTCCTCACACTACTGCCGAGGGTGAAGACAAAGAGGAGAAGCTCAGTTCGCCCCAGAGTTTCACACACTCGGGTGTTGTCTTTCTGCAGTCTTTTTCTGTCTTTTAAAACATGTGGTTTCCTCCTCCATGACACCTCAGAGTTTCTCAGCACATCTCTGGTGCTGCTACCCTGTGGAGGTGTGAGAGGAAGGAGCCCGCTGGAGGTGAGAAGAGCAGGGCTGCACACTGGGAAAGAACACACACACAAACACGCTCGTCAAACTCCCGACACACACTTCACTCTCACACACACAAGTACTTCTTATACAGCTAGTGAAGGTGTTGATGGATCTGGGGCTGACTGACAGGGAGCGAAGGAAATAAAGGGATAGATTAGAAGCAAAAGGGAAAGAAGGAAAAAATGGAAGGAAAGACCGTTTGAAAGGAAAGACGGGCAAAGGGGAAGCGAACTGCTGTGATCCGATTATTTTGCCTTCACAGTTAAACTGGATATCCTGTGATTATGCCGAGATGTTTTGCATATCCATCATATTTTAACAGTGTTTGATGGCTAATGCCTCTAAATGTCAAACCTAATGAAAACCCTGGATAGAAAAGCTCCCCCAGTCAGCAATGATAATCGGATTAACATTTTGAAAGAGTAAAACCAGATCGTAATCGAGAAATTTGAACAGCATTTCGACAAAGCACAGGGACTTTTTCAGGAGAGCGCTAAGATGGCAGAAGTTAAAACATCAAGGTCTTGCATAACTCCTTAAAATACTAGCTTCCAATGTAGTGTATTTATACAGCTTATATGGCCTTTGAAATGAATGAGACAGGTAGGTTAGTGCGTGCTGTGACCCAGGCTAGCAGGAGAGATGACAGACAAGATTCGACATCTGTGTGAGAGCAGGAGTGTGACGGACTGTGTGACTGTGAGAGAGAGAGGCGCTGTCCAAGGTGCTGGTAAGTGTGACACACTGAAGAGAGGGTGTTGCAAAGCTGTGGAGGGATCTGTGAGAGAAGGCACCCATCTCGCTGAGCTCGCACAGTTCAGCACAAGCCATCCCCATTCAACCCCCCCTTAGCAAACTAGGATTGCCAAACCACCTCTTTATGTCTCTTGCCCTCTTTCTCTCCCTCTCTCGCACGCTCTCACTCTCATCACGCTCTCTCTCACACCCTCATGCATAGGCTGTAAACACACTTTCTCTCCCACTCTCCTCTCTCTCTCACACACGCACACACACACACCTAATGTATGCGTGAGTGCATTTGTTTTTATGTCAGCATTAACAAGATGTATTGTCCAATACTTCCATATTAATGATAGGGGGGAGGGTTGATGGGGTGAGGGTTCATGTGTGAGCCTTTCGCTACAGTACACAAATAAAATGTAGAACGACAAATGAAACAGAAGATAAATTGGCACCTACCTTTCCTCACACCTCTTCTGCGTGGGGTCTGCAAGGCTAATGTGTAAATGGATTTTAGATGAAAACTAATGTGCTAATTCAAACAAGCTCAGTCAGGTGAAGCCCTGTGATTCAAGTCATTAAAAACAAGTTACACAGACATCTCTGCCAATGCCATGGACAAAGTACAATCCAATGCTGTTGGCTCAAACGTTCTCATAGAAGTAAGACTAAAGCTATGCTACACCCATGTCCATCACCTCTTATATCTAATACCCATCTCTACCCCATTCCACCTTTCTCCTCAGGTGTCATATGCACGACCCAGCTCAGCCTCCATCCGAGACGCTAACCTGTATGTGAGTGGTCTGCCCAAGACCATGACTCAGAAGGACCTGGAGCAGCTCTTCTCCCAGTATGGACGCATCATCACCTCCCGCATCCTGGTGGACCAGGTCACAGGTATCCATGGGTCGCCTTTTCATTTATATACGCACGCACACACCCACAGAAACCAACTCCCTAGCCAGCACAGCACACAAGCATTGGTCTAAACACGCGCACACATACATAAAAACACAAACGGAAGTTAATCTGACTTAATACACTCAACTCACAACCCGAGCGCAGGCACACAACTAGATTAAACCATTGTCATGATGCAGAATCATGCAGCATGACTTCCATTGCACAGCTCTTAGATCCATTTCCGAGGTTTTGTCTGCCTGCGGCAGGCTCCAGTGTTATGTGTAATGTGTACTGATGAAGCAGAATGAGTGCAGCACATTGTAAAGCCACACTCATTTGCCTACGCAGAATACATCAGACCTGGTACTGGGGCAAAGCATAGCAGAGCAGGATCAAGTTGAGAGCCGGGTTTATTTGCAACTACTGTATGCTTCCACAAGACCTGTTCCACGCAGCCCTCTGGGATCACAAACAACAACACACAAAGTCAAGGCCGTGAAAAACACATCTGTTCATAAAACAGCAGTACTAGCTAGCCAGCTTGATATTCTCCTAAATCCCCTAGAGTCTAAGCCTCTAGATGGCGATATATGGACTAAGCTAACACATGGAATTATTTTAATAAGATTGTCTTTAAGATGGACTATTTAGCTATTTGATTAGGGAATTTTAGGACCCCTCTAGGTCTAAAAATATATATATATGTAAAGAAAATATTTGATGGAAGTTAATGCAGTTAGCCTACGTAAAGCAAAACGGATGACACTTTCATGTTCGGGAGAATCTCAGCTTTCAGAACTTGTTTCTTGCTCAAACCGTTTCTGGGATGTCTCCTGGTCTCATAAACACTGTTGTAGTTCAGGTGCCTTCCACCTCAGCGCATAATGGCCGACACCGGTGGATGCGGTTGATTGAGACGCAGCCCATGCAAAAACCAGAAGTCTCTACCTTAAACTCAGTGATTAAACTCAGTGATTTCAGTTTTTTTTGTCTAGTCACAAACCACCGTCATAAATAAATCAAACTAGCTTAGCCTAAATTGCCATGGAATAGAATGTCTGACACATTCTGGGTCTCAATAATTCATGTTATTACCATGCTTGCGCACAGTTTCAGTCTTAAGAAGCAGAACAGTTTCCCAAGCAGGTTCTTCACAAGCCCAGTGCTCATCCTGCTGATCTGCCAATAGTCTCTTCTGCTTCTCCATTGTTTCCCAACCACACTGTTGAAGGGAACAGTAGGCAGGATCATAACCTTACATGTCTCACAGTGCCAGAACCACTCCACAGAGAGACAGGCAAAGCTTCTGCCTCCTCGGATGTGCACACATGCACTTTCTCTAACACTCCTTTACTCTATTCTCCTCTCCTCTCTTCTCTCTTCCTCTCTCACACACACAGTGTCTGGCCCAGCAGCACATGCAGGCCCAGCCCAGAAATGTCTCCCCTGAGGCAGGGGGATCCGCTGGAAGAATTTTAATGACTAATTACATTTTAGTTGCTGGTGATTAAGAAACAAGGAGGATTTTAGAGGACCCCGAGAGCTCAGCGCTGGCACATCTTCCCAGTTCACAAGTACCGCCATAAAGAGGAATGGACCGCAAATTAAAACTCTCCTGCTACTCGCACAAGTGTAACTGTGGGTGAGAGAGACAGAGGGGAAGATAGAACGAGAAAGTTTAAAAGCTTTGCCTTTGTGCTTGACTTTTTAGTGGTTAACCATTAACATGTACAGTATAGGACAGTTAATCATGTGATTTCAACATCATTACACACACAAATGTCAAATATTATCAACAAATTGACATTTTTCCAAATCAGAATTTCACTCCATATGTTCAGTTTCAGACATGTCTGTTCTGACAGTAGATGCCAAGCCCACATGACTGTGGTTCAGAGTGAGCCACAAGCTCCAAAGCCCAATCTACGAATCAGTTTGGAATAAACAAATGTGCTTAAACTCACTGAAGGGGATATTTACTTCATTTTCACAGACCTTAATCAACTTGATGCAAATTGCAGTCAGTCTCCTGCTCAGTATCGTCCAGAAATAACTTTGTTGAGCCACAGTTTGCATCGTTTATAGAGAAGACAATGTTCTGTTACAAATAGTCCAAGTATTTCTGACTGAACTCACATTGACTTGACAATAAGTCAGGAATGGGGAGTTCTGTTATTACAGAGCCTTAGCGCACTTGAGTGGCAATGTCCTGATCATGAAGATTCTTCTCTCCAACACAATCAGAACATCACACACGAGCCCTTTGGCTCAACCTCTCTGATGCAGGCCTGGCAGTCATTGCGTAACACATCAATCATGTAACCAAAGTGTTTTGCCAATATTAGTATCTTTCTCTTCTCTCCCTCTCTTTCTATTGATCCCTGCAGAATGGATATATATATTTCTTCTCTATATTGGAAGAACTATTGCAGAGCAGCATTTTTATTCCTCATCACTCTCACTAACCTTTGGGAATGTTGTCAGATCATGATGTTCAATACGAACAGCTGGTTTAAGCTAACATCAATGTGAAGGAAATATAATATGGAGAGACATTGATCAATAGTTAAATATTCTGAACATCTCTGCAGGGCCCAGGCACACAGCAGTCAGTCAATACACGTCTCATCAATGAGAGCAAATACAATTGATCCGGAGAGCTTGCTTTTACCAGTTAAACCCTTAAGTGAAAAAGTGCCTGTTTCTCTTATATTACAGAGGGTTGTTGTCTACCCCTAGTCACACAGACTACTTACTATTGCTCATATATTATTATTATATATTACAATAATAAGCATGCAGAACATTCATATGCTCTACACACATACAGTACCAGTCAAAAGTTTGGACACACCTACTCATTCAAGGGTTTTTCTTTATTTGTACTATTTTCTACATTGTAGAATAATAGTGAAAACATCAAACTATGAAATAAAACATATGGAATCATGTAGTAACCAAACAAGTGTTAAACACATCAAAATATATTTTAGATTTTAGATTCTTCAAAGTAGCCAACCTTTGCCTTGCACACTCTTGGCATTCTCTCAACCAGCTTCACCTGGAATGCTTTTCCAACGTTCTTGAAGGAGTTCCCACATATGCTGGGCACTTGTTGGCTGCTTTTCCTTCACTCTGAGGTCCAACTCATCTCAAACCATTTCAATTGGGTTGAGGTCAGGGGATTGCGGAGGCCAGGTCATCTGATGCAGCACTCCATCACTCTCCTTGGTCAAATAGCCCTTACCCAGCCTGGAGGTGTGTTGAGTCATTGTCCTGTTGAAAAACAAATGACAGTCCCACTAAGCGCAAACCAGATGGGATGTCGTATTGCTGCAGAATGTTGTGGTAGCCATGCTGGTTAAGTGTGCCTTCAATTCAAAATAAATCACTGACAGAGTCACCAGCAAAGCAATCCCACACCATCACATCTCCTCCTCCATGCTTAACGGTGGGAACCACACATGCGGAGATCATCCATTCACCTCCTCTGTGTCTCACAAAGACACAGTGGTTGGAACCAAAAATCTCAAATTTGGACTCATCAGACCAAAGGACAGATTTCCACTGGTCTGAAGTCCATTGCTCGTGTTTCTTGTACCAAGCAAGTCTCTTCTTCTTATTGGTGTCCTTTAGTAGTGGTTTCTTTGCAGCAATTTGGCCATGAAGGCCTGATTTCACGCAGTGTCCTCTTAATAGTTGAATTTGGGGTGTGTCTGTTACTTGGATTCTGTGAAGCGTTTATTTGGGCTGCAATTTCTGAGGCTGGCAACTCTAATGAACTTATCCTCCATAACTCTGGGTCTTCCTTTCCTGTGTTGGTCCTCTTGAGAGTCAGTTTCGTCATAGCGCTTGATGGTTTTTTACGACTGCACTTGAAGAAACTTTCAAAGTTCTTGATGTCTTCATGTCTTAAAGTAATGATGGACTGTCGTTTCTCTTTGCTTATTTGAGCTGTTCTTGCCATAATATGGACTTGGTCTTTTACCGAATAGGGCTGTCTTTTGTTTACCACCCCATACCTTGTCACAACACAACTGATTGTCTCAAACGTATTAAGAAGGAAATAAATTCCACAAATTAATTTTTAACAAGGCACACCTGTGAATTGAAATGGATTCCAGGTGACTACCTAATGAAGCTAGTTGAGAGAAAGCCAAGAGTGTGTAAAGCTGTCATCAAGGCAACGGGTGGCTACTTTAAAGAATCTGAAATATAAAATATATTTTGATTTCATTAACACTTTTGTGGTTACTACATTATTCCATGTGTGTTATTTCATAGTTTTGATGTCCTCACAATTAGTCAAATAGTCAAAATAAAGAAAACCTCTGGATTGAGTCGGTGTGTCCAAATGTTTGACTGGTGCTGTACATACAACCCCTATTGAATTTCTACTTTATCAATCAGTATGTGACTTCCTCTCCATATGCACATCTACACTCTTACAGTGGAGGTTGATGATATATGGTGTAGTACATTCTGGCTAGCATAGAATCCACACCATGTTTGGCTAAACATCAAGACCACGTAGGTGCAAACCTGATTTATATACATGGAAAATAATACTTTGTACAATTCTTCTCTGTCCTGGTGTCTATAACCCACCAGACTCCATAACATGGAGTGTATTACATGGTTACTTTGGCCTGTGGTCACACATAGAAGCAGACAGATGGCTTTAACTCTGCTTTTACTGAGCGGAGCAGAGAGCACCTAAGCTCTTCAAAGGTTTCTATCCCAATGCCTTTTCAAAGTCCATATGTATCTATCCCCACAAAGTGAGTTACTTAAAACGGGGACTCCCCCCCCCCTCGCTCCCTCTGATTAGGAGGTGATAAGATGTTTTTTCTTTCTCTAATGTATTTAACCTGACTGTTTAATAAACGCTCCATACAGTTGGCATAGCCACTTAAAAGAGTGGAATGAGAAACGGCAGCAAAATGCTCAAGTTTGGAGAGCAGAGCAAAGGCTTTCGTCAGCCACCTGGCCAGATTATCAGATCTGCAGATTTCCCAGAGGAATGTTTGTCTTATTGTCCCCGGGCTGAGAGCGTAGTGTTGGGGAGCGCCCTGGTAGCGCCCAAGTGCAGTGGGCATGCAGAATTCTTTGTCAGGGCACCAGCAGCTCCTTGCTACTGTCTTCCCTTGTTTCTGGTTAGGGTTATTAATAAACCAGCCATTCTCAGTGTTCATGTGTGCTGGGAATAGATAAGCACAGGTAGAGAGTTACATAAGCCCAGCTGATTTCTGAGAAGGAAAGTGCCTGTAGACCGTTGTGCATCTGTGGCCTAATGCTGTATGGTCTGTGATAAGTGCTGGAACTGGCTGAAGGTACAGGCTGCTTCCCAGACTCCCTCAGCCTGCATGTTTGCTTTGTTTCGGTATGGTGTAAAAACAAAAAAACAACCACAAAAAAACAGCTGGAAGCTCATTATGTTAATGCTGGAAAAGCTAGTGACATTTTTTTTTTCTCAACACAAAGACAGTCATTTCATTTTTATTTAAACTATTAGGTAAATTACTTCTGGGATCGTTTTGTTCGGTTTCTGCCTTGCTTGAGGAACCCCAGATGGAATCCAAAGGATACCCTACATTAGATTGTCCTCCGAAGCACCAGCTGTCAGCAGTTTGACACACAGAACTGCCTGTATGAAGTCTCTCTGCCAATGTATCACAGTCACAGGGTCAAAGGTCATGGTCGCCTAACCTGCTGTGGTGTAATTGCATTAGGCCAGCCGACCTTGCAGTGCAGTAGCAGTGTTTCTCTTCATGCCCAGAATGTCTATAGGGCAGTGAAAGGAGAAATGAGAGGTGTTACTGTTAGTGGGGTCAAAGTCTCTCTCACCTCTATCCACAGCACTGCTGTATAGGCACAATACCCTCTCACCTCTCTCCACAGCACTGCTGTATAGGCACAATACCCTCTCACCTCTCTCCACAGCACTAGTGTACAGGCACAATACCCTCTCACCTCTCTCCACAGCACTAGTGTACAGGCACAATACCCTCTCACCTCTCTCCACAGCACTAGTGTACAGGCACAATACCCTCTCACCTCTCTCCACAGCACTGCTGTATAGGCACAATACCCTCTCACCTCTCTCCACTGCACTAGTGTACAGGCACAATACCCTCTCACCTCTCTCCACAGCACTAGTGTACAGGCACAATACCCTCTCACCTCTCTCCACAGCACTAGTGTACAGGCACAATACCCTCTCACCTCTCTCCACAGCACTAGTGTACAGGCACAATACCCTCTCACCTCTCTCCACTGCACTAGTGTACAGGCACAATACCCTCTCACCTCTCTCCACAGCACTGCTGTATAGGCACAATACCCTCTCACCTCTCTCCACTGCACTAGTGTACAGGCACAATACCCTCTCACCTCTCTCCACAGCACTAGCACTGTGTACAGGCACAATACCCTCTCACCTCTCTCCACTGCACTAGTGTACAGGCACAATACCCTCTCACCTCACTCCACAGCACTACAGGCACTCTCCACTGCACTAGTGTACAGGCACAATACCCTCTCACCTCTCTCCACAGCACTGCTGTATAGGCACAATACCCTCTCACCTCTCTCTCCACTGCACTAGTGTACAGGCACAATACCCTCTCACCTCTCTCCACAGCAGTAGTGTACAGGCACAATACCCTCTCACCTCTCTCCACTGCACTAGTGTACAGGCACACTACCTCTCTCCACAGCACAGTGTACAGGCACAATACCCTCTCACCTCTCTCCACTGCACTAGTGTCCAGGCACAATACCCTCTCACCTCTCTCCACAGCACTAGTGTACAGGCACAATACCCTCTCACCTCTCTCCACAGCACTAGTGTACAGGCACAATACCCTTCTACCTCTCCACATACACAAGGACAGAGTTAGTCCCAGATACCAATGCAGTAGCCCTCCACTCTTCACACCCCTTTCTTTAAGACACCTCTTCTGTTCACCACTTCATTCAAGTGGCTGGGGTGTTTTCTTCAGATCCCACGCTGAATGTGTTTTCAGCCTTCATCTCTATGCCAAGCAATACTGGTGTGTAGACCTCTTCAAGCATCTGCATCCTGGTGCAGTTCAAGGCCATGGGTCTTAGAGGACTGGTGCTTGTCTTCTCTCTTCCAATGAGGTGTGATCATATCCCCAAAGGAGAAGAGTCCATAGGGTGTCAACATGTATTTCACAGCTCTGAAACAGTGAAATAAGCATATTGCATCTCAAAATAATGTAGTCTTATAATACAACCCCTCCTATCTTGACAGTAGTAGCTATTGGGTTTATGTAGAAAAAGGTGAACAAACAAAGCTACCCACTGGGCACAGACATCAGTTCAGCGTCAAGTTTTGATTTACATTTGTTTGGGTTGTCAGCTAATGTGAATTCAACATGAAACCAACCCCCCAAAAAAAGCCCATATTTAAAAAGAAAAATAACATTTTAACCTTTATTTAACTACGTAGTTATGTTATGAGTTTTTACAAATTCAATCCGTTTTCCACGTTGATTCAAAGTCGTCTCGTAGATTTTTGCACAGTTGGTATGCATAAAGTGAAGTTAGCAAAACAAAGCCCAACTCTGATTTTACACACTAAGTGTACTAAACATTAGGAGCACCTTCCTAATATTACGTTGCACCCCATCCCTTTTCCCCTTTTGCCCTCAGAACAGCCTCAATTCATCAGGGCATGGACTTTACAAGGTGTTGAAAGCGTTCCACAGGGATGCTGGCCCATGTTGACTCCAATGCTTCCCACAGTTGTGTTAAGTTGGCACGGAAGGTACACACGGAAACTGTTGAGTGTGAAAAACCCAGCAGCTTTGCAGTTCTTGACACACTCAAACCGGTGTGCCTGGCACCTACTACCATACTCCGTTCACTCTCTGAATGGCACACATACACAATCCATGGCTCAATTGTCTCAAGGATTAGAAATCATTGGTCACAATATCCCATAATGAATGGTCATCTGCTACTGTCAAATCCTTCAGAGTTCCTCTCAGAGCAGAAACCAAGCAATCGTAGAGATGGGAGAGCCTTCCAGAAGGTCAGGGAGGTAACTAAGAACCCAATGGTCACACTGTCAAACCTTCAGAGTTCCTCTTCGGAGATGGGAGAGCCTTCCAGAAGGACAACCATCTCAGCAGCCCTCCACCAATCAGGCCTTTATGGTAGAGTGGCCAGATGGAAGCCACTCCACAGTAAAAGGCACATGATAACCCGCTTGGAGTTTGCAAAGGTCACCTAAAGGACTCTGACCATGAGAAACAATGGTCTGGTCATCTCTGGTCTGATGAAACCAAGACTTAGCTCTTTGGCCTGAATGCCAAGCATCACGTCTGGAGGAAACCTGGCAACATCCCTACGGTGAAGCATGGTGGTAGCAGCATCATTCTGTGGGGATGTTTTTCAGCGGCAGGGACTGAGAAACTGGGCAGGATCAAGGGAAAGATGGCGCAAAGTACAGAGAGATCCTTGATGAAAACCTGCTCCAGAGTGCTCAGGACCTCAGACTGGGGTGAAGGTTCACCTTTCAACAGGACAATGACCCTAAGCACACAGCCAAGACAACGCAGGAGTGGCTTCGGGACAAATCTCTGAACATACTTGAGTGGCCCAGCCAGAGCCCGGACTTGAACCTGATCGAACAGCTCTGGAGAGACCTAAAAAATAGGTCTGTGCTGGGCTGTGCTGCGACGCTCCCCATCTGAACCGAAAGCTTGAAAGGATCTGCAGAGAAGTATGGGAGAAACACCCCAAATACAGGTTTGCCAAGCTTGTAGCCTCATACCCAAGAAAACTCGAGGCTGTAATTGCTGCCAAAGGTGCTTCAACAAAGTACTGAGTAAAGGGTCTGAACACTTATGTAAATGTGATATTTCTTTCTTCTTCTTTTTTAATGTGCAACAAGTCTAAAACCCTGTTTTTGCTTTGTCATTACTGGGTATTGTGTGTGGATTGATGAGGGGGGGGGATTATTTAATCCATTTTGGAATAAGGCAGTAATGTAACAAAATGGGGGAAAAGTCAAGGGGTCTGAATACTTTCCAAATGCACTGTACACTAATTTGAAGTGGATTTAACAAGTGACATCAATAAGAGGTCATAGCTTTGACCTGGATTCACCTGGTCAGCCTATGTCATAGAAAGAGCAGGTGTTCCTCATGTTTTGTACACTCGGTGTAAAGTGACAAACAAATCAACAGAATATACAAAAACAATATGCACTAGTTACCACCTAGGAATACCGATGACAGTATTTTCTCCCGAAGCAGCATTGACCCTAGTTTCACACTGGAGCCAGAGCTGTATGCCAACAATTCAAACCCCGTTGGAATAACAGACTATGTGTTCATTATTTTCTAGCTGTGACAACCTAATTATAAATTACAGATACAGGGAAGGCAGGGAAGGGATTTGGAGAGATTGTCAAGAACGGCAGCAACCCTCAGTGAAAATAATACAGCATTAGAGTGAATGAAAGCATTTGGCATTGGAGAGATTGTGTGTAAATATTTGTTCAGGGCTGCACATGTCAAAGGAGTCCGATTCAAGAAGACAATGAGACAGTGGAACAGAAAAACCTCAATAAGAGCAGGCAACGTTTTGAGAGCAGAGAGCGAAATGCCAATAAAAAGTGTTTCTGTGTGTGGTGTAGAGATGCCAGTCTGTACACACACAGTATTATGCAAATAGACCTGGCAGCGTGCTGTCACTGAGCGAGCATCCCCAGGGCCAGTCAGCGAGCCTCATTAAAAATGAGAAGCACGCATTTATGGAGCCCAACAAAAGACCTTCCGGGCAGTGCGTCTCTCAATGTTACTTTCAGGTGGCGGTCAAAATACATTGCCTTGGAAACGACTCAAATGTCACCGACAACATGACGTGAGGCCTGAGTGTGTGGCCTTCAGCTAGGAGGAGAACTGCAGTGTGTGCTGAGTCCAAAGTGCCTCACGCAGTAGCCTCAACGAGCTGAGGAGACACAGCACTACAGCAGCTAGCACCCAAACAACATAACAGCATTTCTGCATCAGCGGGCATCAGCTCTCATGCTCTTTGTGAGAGAGGAAGACAAATTAACTGTCTCTTTGACAGCACAGGAAATCATGGCTGTGCCTTCGCTTTTCCCTCTGCTCTATTCTGTGTTCTTTAAGTAACCCAGAAAGCAAATCCCTCACAGAATGGAAAACAAATCATTTCCAACTCATTGTATCCCCTAAACATTGCTTTATACATGACTAAAAAGACAGATATCCTCTCTGTACCATGTATGAAACAGAGAACATGGGCTGTGAGATGTACAGTATGTATGTGTAGATGTGTGTTATCTAACCGGAACCACGTGAAGTAAAAGGACGCCCCTCCTGTTTGTGATGTGTTGGCCCCACAGGTGGTTCGCGGGGTGTGGGATTCATTCGCTTTGATAAGAGGATAGAGGCTGAGGAGGCCATCAAGGGGCTGAATGGACAGAAACCCTCTGGAGCTGCCGAGCCCATCACCGTCAAGTTCGCCAACAACCCCAGCCAGAAGACCAGCCAAGCCCTTCTGTCCCAGCTGTACCAGTCACCCAACCGCCGGTACCCAGGCCCCCTCCACCACCAGGCCCAGAGGTTCAGGTAAACACCTGGGGCTCACAACAAGGGTCGGGAGGTCATGGTCAGGTTCAGCCATTGGGTTATTGGTTCAGAGAGAATATAATATGTACTGTAAAGTTGAGTATGGGATTTTTATGTCTAATTACAACGATCAACAACCTTATGAGTCATCAATCACCAATGTGATCTCTGATTCTTGGTGCATTCAAACAAGAATGCATTTCTGTTCCAAAAGAGTGGGTTTCCTGAAGCTCCACACATATCAGAGTAGAACTGTTCACAAGAGACAGTGGGGTTCTGTCGTTCACAATGTCTCCATCACATCACCTCATCAGATCACTCTCCTTATTCCATAATGAAACAAACGGTTATCCCCTCTTACCACCCACGGTTCATTCCCAAATAAAATATACCCCATGATACTCATGATAATCACAATGAGAAAATTCAAATTATGACCTGAACGAAAAATGTATTTCAGATTTTGGCCCAGATTACAGAAAAGTAAGACCAACAAAGTCTGAGCACTCTTAGGCGATCAAAAGCTAGCTAGCTGCCTGTAATACACAAAGACCTCACTATTACAACCAACAGCCACGGGACTTAACCTAACCCACAACCTCAGAAAGTGCATCACCTGTCCTGTCAAAGTCGGCCATTTTCCACCATTAAATGTAAGGCCTGTTTTTCTGGTCCTCCTCTAAGAAGCAAACAAAAGAAAAGAAAACAGGTTTCAGTTATTACTGATTCTCCACGTTAATAATTACAGTAATAAGTCAATTATGCTTATTATATCTAAGGTATGAGCAGGTTTTAATTGAACAGATTTTTTAAATGGACCTTTCTCATTTACATGCATTGAGAAACAGCACAAAGGCCCTATTGTGTGCTGAGGGCTTGGAGAGGCAGTGTGAAAAGCTGGCATCCAAGGCAGGTTGGTTTTTGCAGCAGCAGCCCAGCAGATGTCTCCAGCACAGCGTCCTGAAGCGCCTCCTTAGAGCTTCCAGTCCAATTGACTCATTTACCCACAAAGCAGATTGCTCAGTCCCAGCCCACATAATGGCCTAATTGCTGCCTTAATGAGTCAACATATTGTTGTGCTTTGTTTAGATTTTTTTTGTCAGGTTCACAGACGGCATCTCTGCCCACTGATGACCTGTAGCACAGACAGACTGTGTGTTTTGAAGGGGAGAAGTACTTTAGAATGGCCCCAAGTTCCCAACCCTTCCATTAGGCTGAAGGGCTTAATAAGACATGAGACAGTGCAGACCCATGTGACACATGAAGGTCATTGAGTGGCCAAGTAGGCCGCATCCAAAAAGCCTCTGATTTATGTGGCTGAGGGGCTTCCATCCTTGGCCCACTGAGCACAGTGACTGTCCGTCTGCATGACCAGCCTGATTGTTCCTCCCAGCCAGCTCGCAGCACTGACTAAAACCCAAATCACACGGAGAGACGCCGTCAACGGCGTCCAAATTTGCACACAAGAGTAGAGCGCGTCGGGCCTCCCGAGTCGCGGTCTAGGGCACTGCATTGCAGTGCAAGCTGTGTCACTACAGATCCTGGTTCGGAAAATTGGCCCAGCGTCGTCAGGGTTAGGGGAGGGTTTGGCCCGGCTGGGATGTCCTTGTCCCATCACGCTCTAGCAACTCCTGTGGCGGGCCGGGCGCATTCCGACACATGGGGGCGGCCATCGCCTCTCCTGAGTCCGTACGGGAGTTGCAGCGATGGGACAAGACTAACTACCAATTGGATATCACGAAATTGGGAAGAAAAGGGGGTAAAACACAGATTTTTTTAAAGAGTGAAGAGTGTCAATTCACATTCAGTGCAGAGCGTATGCCAACTTAATTGTCATAAGAATCCATAATAAACCGTTTATTTATTAAGTTCGCTATGTAGCCCTTGTGAAGTATTGTTGTGTTCCTTTGACTCACCTTATATGTCCTACGGGAGCCACTGTACCTGCCTGCTCTAAACAATTGTTATGTTAGCTCACAAATGTTTATGAGGACAGTTGTAGAGAATAAACCCGAGCAGTTTATAAAGAATTTAGCCAGTCTCGTTCTTTCTACTAACAGTATTCTCTCTTGAAATCGGAGTTCCTGGAGTTTCCTAGCTGTAGCCTGCCTAGTCTATATGCCTGTGATCGAAATCAACACACCTAGGCATAACATTATTGTTTTCAAATATGTATTATTGGCACTGGCAGTATTATTATCAACAATAAATAGACACGTTTTTTCTATACATGTCACAATTCCAGACGTAACAATGCCTACTTTCTGGCAATTTATCCTCTAATTTTACCAGCATTGCTTTGCGTAGCTGCGTTGACACGAGAAAAATAGACCTGCTTTCTAATTTGACGCTCTATGATGCTATTGACGCTCACACGCGGACCTCTTGTTTTCTATCCTTCACTACCGTGCATTCTAATTCCAGCATGTTCACGTGCATAAAAAGAAAAACGTTCCGTTTGATTTGGGCTTAACACACACCATCCCATATGAAACGTCATAACCTTTCCACATGGAAAGGCGTCAACAGGAAACAACATGTTTTGCTCAGTTACTGTTACTTTTGGTCAGTTATTGTTTTACTATGCAACTTTATTCCTGTCATCTTCCTGTCTTAAAACCTTTACTATCTCTCACAAAATGACCATTACACTGACAGAACTCCGGAGAAGGGGGCATGTCTTGATTTTTGAATTATTATTGTAGGCTTCTATTTAGTGCTATAATATATATATTCAATTTGTCTCACAACCTTTTTCAAAATTACAAACATAATGGCAAAGTACCTTAAGGCCAAATGGAATAATAATGAGAAGAATCATTCTTTCATTATGCTGTCTAGACTCAGGATCGACATTGAATTGAATGAGAAAGACAAGATTTCTAAATTTTCTTTGACGTAAGTACTATGGCTTAACCCACAATTATAAATCACTTATCAATTATTTGACCTCAACACAACAGCAGAGATGTACAGTGGAACCACTCTGAAAGCCACATGCAGCATAAGAATGTGTGGAGTGTGAAAATGGGTCTCATTGTGCTGGCTGATTGGGCGTCAGAGTGACCTCTTGTGATAGCGCTGTACAGTACTATTGCTAGCTAGCCTGCTACTTAGTTACTGTGTGAATGACACCAACCCTGACTGGTGTGGCTCCTCAGTGTAATGGCCCATCTCTGGATGGCTTTCTTCTTTGATTGAGGCAGGGATGTAGCATTAGTTCCATTGAGTGAGTCGACCATCTGCCTGGCATTAACCCCAGAACCCTCCTTCTCTTTACAGGCTGGACAATTTGCTTAATATGGCCTATGGCGTAAAGAGGTAATTAAAACTTCACTGAATGCCAGATGTCCATGTTGACAAAATTATTTATCTCTTGTTTTCTTCATTTTTGGAAGTCACTTGCATTCGATTCAGTTCAAGGTTATTCTGCGTTGATTTTTTTGGTTTTCTTTAGCCTTGTTTAATTTGAATCCACCAACCACTAGTCCAAAAGGAAAACAATGGTATTTTGTTTTCTAATGTCCAATTTGCTTTGTATGATGATTGCTGACTTTTACGTTTCGATGCTTTGGATAGTTTATGTGTATATTTCTGTTCTCTTGTGTGTAGCTCTTGTTTTCCGGTGTTGTTTTCTACCAGATTCAGGTACTCTAGCCTAACCTCTGTCCAGATCTAGATGTTACATTGGAATCAAGCTCAGTTTAGAATCACCTCATTTTAAAGCTGTGAATCAGATTCACAGTATCAAACCAACCAATTCAATAGGATTTTGCCACCATTTTTGTAATAATACTTGTATTAGTATTACAATAGGTTATAACATCAGGCACAAGTAGTGATGGGTGTTGGGGTTAAGGGGTCAGGGGTCAGTAGGGGGCAAGGCTAGAGACACCTGGATCCCTGCAGGAAACGCTGTTTCACTGAAGCCAGTTCGACTTCTGATCACCTCCTTTTGCTCATATCTTTTGCTTGTGCTACTGTTGATGTTACATAAAGTGAAGCGGCTCTGAGACATGATATCAGCTGATGACATTTTGTTGCATGTTACAGTAATCAGTGAGTTCCTTTGAAAAGGCTGTCATCCCAGATGTAGCATGAAAAAAAGCAGCATTTTCTTTTTTCCATTTTTAAATGGAATGATTAAAAGGCTTGTTCTGTGATGAGGGCCAATCCCCTGAATTCCTCGGTTTCCATAATAGTGATAAGCATTCATTTCTGCTCGGCAGAATCAGGGAGCGAAGGCTCAACTATAACACAGTGACAGAATGATGCATGAGAAATCATCTTTAACACCTAGCTCTCCGTCAATGTCCCAGGCAGCAACTCATCTGTCTAGCATTCCTTGGGCGACGCATCACTATTTGTACGGGGGCAGGAAACAATTAATTCAGTTGAAGGGGGGTGCAAATTATCTGACCAAGAAAATTACCACAAAAATAAGAGAAAACATTCATGATATTTACTAATATGCTGCAGTGCCTGCTGGTTCAACAACACAGCACCAAGGCGAAAACTATTGAATATGTACAAACTGTCAAAGCAGTAGTGTTTGGAATACAGAAATCCAACAAGCCATGCCTTGAGAATAGCCTCTTGCCTGCTAAGCACATGGTTTGAAGTGGTGATTAATGAACAAAGGCAAGTGTGGTAGTAGTAGTAGTAATAGTCAGTGTATTTTAGAAGTGAACAGTACAAGGTGGAGGTGGGAGCTAGGGGAGGGTGGGATCACTGCAGGTCAGCCTCCTTGTTGCTATGCAACTCCTCTATAGAAGATCAACACAGTGTGTTTGGATTTGCCCTGGTAGACACTACTGTAGTCTCCTCTGTGGCTCTGTTAGCCAGCCTGCTTGTCTCTCACCCTCACACACGCCTGCATTAACATCCAAATGACCATGAAGGTGTTATTTCTCCCAGACAAAGAAATCAGAATAGAATGTGTTAAAAAAGGCCTTGAAGTGACTAGAAGTTCCCTTTCAGTCTGTCACTCGGTATAACATACTATGTGGAATCAACGATCAAATTCACCTGAAGAAAACAGAAATTACGCCCAACGGGCCAATGGATGTGGTGACCACCCATGGAAACCCCACCTTCCTGGCTATAATACCAGGGCTCGCATTCATTTCCTCAATTCTTTCCTCTTCAGCTCGCTTGAAGGAAGAACGTGTCACACAATTTAGAAACTTTTCAAGCACATGAAGACTTCGAGATTCGGCTCTGACTTAGGTGTCTGTTAGTGGGGAGAGAGTACTCGTCCCAATAGATGTTGCAAGTCTTGAGTGTTGGTTTTTCTGTTTGCTAAAAGCGGACTACTTTCTGCTCTGCTTGTGTAGCTAATGCTTCCTTGCTTGAGTAAGATGGCCGTTGGTAAGAGTACGTTCAAAAAGGCTAACCATCCGAGTTTGGACCTCTGATCTTTCCGTAGGGCATGTGGTTTCACAATGAAAATGAAAGATACTCACGAGTGCTGTCCTGTTTGCCTGGGGTGAAAACACGCTCAGGAGGCTTTGGCTCGGATCAGTTCATGTGACTATTGTCTCCGGCTGGGTTCAACTTCCATTGGCCGTCGAGCTGACTTTGTGAGAAAAATTGGGGCTGCTGGCGAAGGGTCTGCTGGTGAAGCGACCTCTGGAATGTGGTTGTCTGAGGTCAGGAGAGAGTAGCAGCGGTGGTCTGAGTTTACTGGGGTGACATTTAAGCCGAGTTAGGCTCATTCCGGCTTCTCTGGCAGTGGTCAGAGTCCAGATTCCGGGGATGATATACTATCCCTGGTTGGCTCTGGAGGGTTTTCAGAGTGCAAATCGGATGATATCAGTCCGGGGCAGCCTAAAGCCATTGGATTCGGCGGGGAGAGTGAACCATTGGTGGTTAATCCACCTTTGATGTAGATGTGTCGTAGAGCGGCAAATCACCTGGGGGTGGATTTGCCATCTTCTCCCCCGCACCAGAGTTCCTCCAGGTTTGGGGGGAGGTATTTACTTCCTGTCCCTGCAGCGGTGAAGTGTTGCTTACCCCTGTTTAAAGATTTTGCTGATGATTTAAAGGCGACCTGGGATTCCCCTCATTCAGCCAGACTGGTGCTACCAAGTTATTGTGAGTTAAGAAATGTAGAGGGTATGGAGGAGGCGGGTCTCATTTGAACACCACCAATGGATGGAAAGCTGGCGAGTTACTTAGCTCCAGAGGCTAACAAGGGGGAAAATCCTAGCAGGTGCTTCCGAATTAACAGCGCCAGTTCTCAGCGGATCAGCTGGACAAAATGTCCCAGGCTGAGGGTGTAGCAGCCCGGTCTTTGAAATTGGTCACAAGGCTTTGCATCCTCCTCCTTTTCGTGGCGTCATTACGTCAATGGTCCCCAAAGTTCTAGTGCCTGTCTTAAGACGCTAGGACCTTGTTCAAAGCAGGCTTTTCGGCTGGTCCCTGTGTCAGAAGTACAGAGTGGTTGGTACAGCCGGTGCTTTTTATTTCCCAAGAGCAATGGAACATGGCGTCCCTGGACAAGGTTACATGCTCACACTTCGCAGTCGGCGCATCCCTGCGATTGGTTCACGTCCATAGATCTGAAGTAGAGGTCGACCGATTATGATTTTTCACCACCGATACCGATTATTGGAGGACCCCAAAAAAAAACCCGAAACCGATTAATTGGCCGATTTTTTTTTTTTTTTAAGTATTTGTAATAATGATAATTACAACAATACTGAATTAACACTTATTTTAACTTAATATAATACATAAATAAAATCAATTTAGCCTCAAATAAATAATGAAACATGTTCAATTTGGTTTAAATAATGCAAAAACAAAGTGTTGGAGAAGAAAGTAAAAGTGCAATATGTGCCATGTAAGAAAGCTAACGTCTAAGTTCCTTGCTCAGAACATGAAAACATATGGCTAGTGGTTCCTTTTAACATGAGTTTTCAATATTCCCAGGTAAGAATTTTTAGGTTGTAGTTATTATAGGAATTATATGACAATTTCTCTCTATAGCACTTGTATATCATATACCTTTGATTATTGGATGTTCTTATAGGCACTTTAGTATTGCCAGTGTAACAGTATAGCTTCCGTCCCTCTCCTCGCCCCTACCTGGGCTCGAACCAGGAACACATCCACCCAGCCACCCGCGTTACCCATGCAGAGCAAGGGGAATAACTACTCCAAGTCTCAGAGCGAGTGACGTTTGAAACGCTATTAGTGCTCACCCCGCTAACTATCCAGCCATTTCACATGGGTTACACCAGCCTAATCTCAGGAGTTGATGGGCTTGAAGCACAGCAAAGAGCTGCTGGCAAAACGCACAAAAGTGCTGTTTGAATGAATGCTTACTAGCCTGCTGGTGCCTACCATCGCTCAGTCAGACTGCTCTATCAAATCATAGAATTAATTATAACATAATAACACACGGAAATACGAGCCTTACGTCATTAATATGGTCGAATCCGGAAACTATCATCTCGAAAACAAGACGTTTATTCTTTCAGTGAAATACGGAACCGTTCCGTATTTTATCTAACGGGTGGCATCCATATGTCTAAATATTCCTGTTACATTGCACAACCTTCAATGTTTTGTCATAATTTCATAAAATTCTGGCAAATTAGGCGGCCCAAACTGTTGCATATACCCTGACTGTGTGCAATAAACGCAAGAGAAGTGACAAAATTTCACCTGGTTAATATTGCCTGCTAACCTGGATTTCTTTTAGCTAAATATGCAGGTTTAAAAATATATACTTCTGTGTATTGATTTTAAGAAAGGCATTGATGTTTATGGTTAGGTACACATTCGAGCAAGGACAGTCCTTTTTCGCGAATACGCACCGCATCAATTATATGCACACGCTAGGTAAACTATTAATATCATCAACCATAAGTTAACTAGTGATTATGATTGATTGTTTTTTATAAGATAAGTTTAATGCTAGCTAGTAACTTACCTTGGCTTACTGCATTCGCGTAACAGGCAGGCTCCTCGTGGAGTGCAATGAGAGGCAGGTGGCAGGCAAGATTGAATCCCCGAGCTGACAAGGTAAAAATATGTCATTCTGCCCCTGAACAGGGTAGTTATAACCCACCGTTCCTAGGCCATCATTGAAAATAAGAATGTGTTCTTAACTGACTTGCCTAGTTAAATAAAGATTAAATAAAGGTGTTTTTTTTTTATTATAAAAAATTGGCCAAATTGTTGTCCAAAAATACCGATTTCCAATAGTTATGAAAACTTGAAATCAGCCCTAATTAATCGGCCATTCCGATTAATCGGTCAACCTCTAATCTGAAGGATGCATATTTTCATGTGGCTATACATCCTCTCCACAGAACGTTTCTGATGTTTAATTTCGAGGGGGTAGTCTAAGAGTTTCTGGTCCTGCCTTTTGTGCTCACCCCGCACCAATACTCTGAGCCCTTGTGGTGCCAGGGGATCAGAGTATTGGCCTATCTGGACGATTGGCTGATCGTAGTGGAGTCGAGGGAATATGTGGAGCTCCACACTGGTTTCCCATATTCAGTCTCTGGGGTTCATAGTGGATAACAAGAAAAGTTTTTGTCCCAACAGAAGAGGATCGCATTCCGGCTCTGTCTGGCACAGTTTCAGCTGGTTCACTCTGTGCCTTTTCGCTTGTGCCTGTGGTTATTGGGTCTGATGGCCTCTGTGATAGCTTTGGTGCCTCTGGGACTTCTGTTTATGTGTCTCTTTCAGAACTGGGTGATTGCTACGCGTCTGGACACATCTCGCCACATCGGTTTCTCAAGGTATTCCCGTCGTGCTGCAGTGGGTTCTCATGGGCTGGGTAGTGTCCCGCAGGGTGAACATGACAGACGCATCCTTACTGGGATGGGGAGGGCTGTGTGTGGGCTACTTGGAAAGCAGGATTTGGTTAACAGCGCAAAGGGCGCTACATATCCATTACCAAGACCTACTGACAGTTTTGATATTGCTGAGGCATTCCCTTCCGATGTTGGAGGGACAACATTTACATTTACATTTAAGTAATTTAGCAGACGCTCTTATCCAGAGCGACTTACAAATTGGTGCATTCACCTTATGACATCCAGTGGAACAGCCACTTTACAATAGTGCATCTAAATCTTTTAAGGGGGGTGAGAAGGATTACTTTATCCTATCCTAGGTATTCCTTAAAGAGGTGGGGTTTCAGGTGTCTCCGGAAGGTGGTGATTGACTCCGCTGTCCTGGCGTCGTGAGGGAGTTTGTTCCACCATTGGGGGCCAGAGCAGCGAACAGTTTTGACTGGGCTGAGCGGGAACTGTACTTCCTCAGTGGTAGGGAGGCGAGCAGGCCAGAGGTGGATGAACGCAGTGCCCTTGTTTGGGTGTAGGGCCTGATCAGAGCCTGGAGGTACTGAGGTGCCGTTCCCCTCACAGCTCCGTAGGCAAGCACCATGGTCTTGTAGCGGATGCGAGCTTCAACTGGAAGCCAGTGGAGAGAGCGGAGGAGCGGGGTGACGTGAGAGAACTTGGGAGGTTGAACACCAGACGGGCTGCGGCGTTCTGGATGAGTTGTAGGGGTTTAATGGCACAGGCAGGGAGCCCAGCCAACAGCGAGTTGCAGTAATCCAGACGGGAGATGACAAGTGCCTGGATTAGGACCTGCGCCGCTTCCTGTGTGCGGCAGGGTCGTACTCTGCGGATGTTGTAGAGCATGAACCTACAGGAACGGGCCACCGCCTTGATGTTAGTTGAGAACGACAGGGTGTTGTCCAGGATCACGCCAAGGTTCTTAGCGCTCTGGGAGGAGGACACAATGGAGTTGTCAACCGTGATGGCGAGATCATGGAACGGGCAGTCCTTCCCGGGAGGAAGAGCAGCTCCGTCTTGCCGAGGTTCAGCTTGAGGTGGTGATCCGTCATCCACACTGATATGTCTGCCAGACTTGCAGAGATGCGATTCGCCACCTGGTCATCAGAAGGGGGAAAGGAGAAGATTAATTGTGTGTCGTCTGCATAGCAATGATAGGAGAGACCATGTGAGGTTATGACAGAGCCAAGTGACTTGGTGTATAGCGAGAATAGGAGAGGGCCTAGAACAGAGCCCTGGGGGACACCAGTGGTGAGAGCGCGTGGTGAGGAGACAGATTCTCGCCACGCCACCTGGTAGGAGCGACCTGTCAGGTAGGACGCAATCCAAGCGTGGGCCGCGCCGGAGATGCCCAACTCGGAGAGGGTGGAGAGGAGGATCTGATGGTTCACAGTATCGGAGGCAGCCGATAGGTCTAGAAGGATGAGAGCAGAGGAGAGAGAGTTAGCTTTAGCAGTGCGGAGCGCCTCCGTGATACAGAGAAGAGCAGTCTCAGTTGAATGACTAGTCTTGAAACCTGACTGATTTGGATCAAGAAGGTCATTCTGAGAGAGATAGCGGGAGAGCTGGCCAAGGACGGCACGTTCAAGTGTTTTGGAGAGAAAAGAACGAAGGGATACTGGTCTGTAGTTGTTGACATCGGAGGGATCGAGTGTAGGTTTTTTCAGAAGGGGTGCAACTCTCGCTCTCTTGAAGACGGAAGGGACGTAGCCAGCGGTCAGGGATGAGTTGATGAGCGAGGTGAGATAAGGGAGAAGGTCTCCGGAAATGGTCTGGAGAAGAGAGGAGGGGATAGGGTCAAGCGGGCAGGTTGTTGGGCGGCCGGCCGTCACAAGATGCGAGATTTCATCTGGAGAGAGAGGGAGAAAGAGGTCAGAGCACAGGGTAGGGCAGTGTGAGCAGAACCAGCGGTGTCGTTTGACTTAGCAAACGAGGATCGGATGTCGTCGACCTTCTTTTCAAAATGGTTGACGAAGTCATCTGCAGAGAGGGAGGAGGGGGAGGAGGATTCAGGAGGGAGGAGAAGGTGGCAAAGAGCTTCCTAGGGTTAGAGGCAGATGCTTGGAATTTCGAGTGGTAGAAAGTGGCTTTAGCAGCAGAGACAGAGGAGGAAAATGTAGAGAGGAGGGAGTGAAAGGATGCCAGGTCCGCAGGGAGGCGAGTTTTCCTCCATTTCTTCTCGGCTGCCCGGAGCCCTGTTCTGTGAGCTCGCAATGAGTCGTCGAGCCACGGAGCGGGAGGGTAGGACCGAGCCGGCCTGGAGGATAGGGGACATAGAGAGTCAAAGGATGCAGAAAGGGAGAAGAGGAGGGTTGAGGAGGCAGAATCAGGAGATAGGTTGGAGAAGGTTTGAGCAGAGGGAAGAGATGATAGGATGGAAGAGGAGAGAGTAGCGGGGAGAGAGAGCGAAGGTTGGGACGGCGCGATACCATCCGAGTAGGGGCAGTGTGGGAAGTGTTGGATGAGAGCGAGAGGGAAAAGGATACAAGGTAGTGGTCGGAGACTTGGAGGGAGTTGCAATGAGGTTAGTGGAAGAACAGCATCTAGTAAAGATGAGGTCGAGCGTATTGCCTGCCTTGTGAGTAGGGGGAAGGTGAGAGGGTGAGGTCAAAAGAGGAGAGGAGTGGAAAGAAGGAGGCAGAGAGGAATGAGTCAAAGGTAGACGTGGGGAGGTTAAAGTCGCCCAGAACTGTGAGAGGTGAGCCGTCCTCAGGAAAGGAGCTTATCAAGGCATCAAGCTCATTGATGAACTCTCCGAGGGAACCTGGAGGGCGATAAATGATAAGGATGTTAAGCTTGAAAGGGCTGGTAACTGTGACAGCATGGAATTCAAAGGAGGCGATAGACAGATGGGTAAGGGGAGAAAGAGAGAATGACCACTTGGGAGAGATGAGGATCCCGGTGCCACCACCCCGCTGACCAGAAGCTCTCGGGGTGTGCGAGAACACGTGGGCGGACGAAGAGAGAGCAGTAGGAGTAGCAGTGTTATCTGTGGTGATCCATGTTTCCGTCAGTGCCAAGAAGTCGAGGGACTGGAGGGAGGCATAGGCTGAGATGAACTCTGCCTTGTTGGCCGCAGATTGGCAGTTCCAGAGGCTACCGGAGACCTGGAACTCCACGTGGGTCGTGCGCGCTGGGACCACCAGATTAGGGTGGCCGCGGCCACGCGGTGTGGAGCGTTTGTATGGTCTGTGCAGAGAGGAGAGAACAGGGATAGACAGACACATAGTTGACAGGCTACAGAAGAGGCTACGCTAATGCAAGGAGATTGGAATGACAAGTGGACTACACGTCTCGAATGTTCAGAAAGTTAAGCTTACGTAGCAAGAATCTTATTGACTAAAATGATTAAAATGATACAGTACTGCTGAAGTAGGCTAGCTGGCAGTGGCTGCGTTGTTGACGTTGTAGGCTAGCTGGCAGTGGCTGCGTTGTTGACACTACACTAATCAAGTCGTTCCGTTGAGTGTAATAGTTTCTACAGTGCTGCTATTCGGGGGCTAGCTGGCTAGCTAGCAGTGTTGATTACGTTACGTTGCGTTAAAGAACGACAATAGCTGGCTAGCTAACCTAGAAAATCGCTCTAGACTACACAATTATCTTTGATACAAAGACGGCTATGTAGCTAGCTATGTAGCTAGCTACGATCAAACAAATCAAACCGTTGTGCTGTAATGAAATGAAATGAAAATGTGATACTACCTGTGGAGCGAAGCGGAATGCGACCGGGTTGTTGAGTACGGAAGTTCTATTCGGTAGACGTTGGCTAGCTGTTGGCTAGCTAGCAGTGTCTCCTACGTTAAGGACGACAAATAGCTGGCTAGCTAACCTCGGTAAATTAAGATAATCACTCTAAGACTACACACTCTAAACTACACAATTATCTTGGATACGAAGACAGCAAAGACAACTATGTAGCTAGCTAACACTACACTAATCAAGTCATTCAGTTGAGTGTAATAGTTTCTACAGTGCTGCTATTCGGTAGACGGTGGACGTTTGCTAGCTGGCTGATAGCAGTGTAGACTACGTTAGGACGACGAAATACGATAATTACGCAATTATCTTTGATACAAAGACGGCTATGTAGCTAGCTAAGAAGAAATTGCTAAGATTAGACAAATCAAACCGTTGTACTATAATGAAATGTAATGAAATGTAATGAAAAGTTATACTACCTGCGGACCGAAGTGCGGATGCGACCGCTCGCTCCAACCCGGAAGTAACAACATGTGTTGGTAAGGTTGGACATCAGGATGGCGCTGGCGTACATCAGCAGGCGGTGGGAACGTGGTCTCTCTCTTTGGCCGTTATCTGTGACTGTAGGTGCGGGTAAGGATGTCTGTGACTGTAGTTGCGGGTAAGGGTGTCTGTGACTGTAGGTGCGGGTAAGGATGACTGAAACAGAGAATTTTACCGTTAACAGGGAATTTATTCCTTCACACAGTAATTTTGGGGAAAGGGGCTGAATGGAACCAAAGCAAAGAAAGTTCAAGTTAAAGAGCCCCATCTCCTACCTATCCACAACTTACCTAACTAGCACCACCTGGCGCACTAACCAAAATACAGGGGATGGTCTGCCCAGGTCTTACCTAGTGTGCATAGACATAGTATATACTACGGGTATATGTATGCCCTCAGGCCTCTTGCCTAAGCACTCCCAAGGTTCCTTCCCTTCCCCCCCGGGAACAATTGGAAGAATAATACAAAACCATTCCAATAATCAAAAACACTGCATCCTATTGACACCCACATACCTCAGAAGTAGCAGACAGCTGTACGAGAGGGTGGGGTCAGAGGGTGGGGTCCCCTGACGAGAGGGCGGGGTCAGCTCCAATCTGCAATGGGGCCGACCAATCAGTTGCTTGGGGGAATCCAGGAAGCCATTTCCTGAAATACATACACATACATACAAACCCACAACAACACAGAAACTTGGGAATGTAACACGCCCACCCCAAACCCAACACGCATCGCCAGTTACTAAACCCGTGATAGAGCGTCAGCAACCACATTCGTCGAACCCTTCACATAATGAATCTGTATCTGTACATTGTATCCTTGTACAATCAGAGCCCACCGCATAAGTCGGCGGTTCTGATTGTACATTTGCTTCAAAAACACCAAAGGATTATAGTCTGTGAAGACCAGTACAGGCAAGGCACTGGAGTCCACATATACCTCAAAGAACTGTAAGGCTAGCAATAAAGCCAGCGTCTCTTGTTCAATAGTGGAGTACTTTGTCGGACACGAGTTGAAATTACGGGAGAAGAAACTGACGGGCCAATCCATTCCCTCTTCATCTTCCTGCAAGAGAACCACACACAACCCCACTATACTAGCATCTACGTCCAATTTATTAAGGTTTATTAAGGAGTCAGCAAGCACTTGGGCACTACAAAGTAGTGCTTTGTCAGACTCAAAAGCACAGTTACAGTCCTGGGACCACTTATATGGTACTTTGGGACTAAGCAGAGATGTAACGGGAGCTACTACCGCCGAAAAATTCTTACAGAATGTACGATAGTACCCTACCATCCCCAGGAATCTGCTCAACTGGCGGCGAGTAGTGGGTGTAGGAAAAGTAACAATGCTTCCAGTTTGTCAGTTACTGGGCGCACTTTACCTCATCTCACCTGCTTCCCTAAGTAAGTCACAGTAGCCTTCCCAAACTCACACTTGGCCAAATTGAGGGTTAAATAAGCATTCTCCAACCTCTGAAACACACTTTTCAAGGTGGCGAGATGATCAGACCAAGTGGACGAATGAATCACAACATCGTCAAGGTAAGCAGTAGAATTTGGCACATCCGCGAACACAATGTTGACTAGGAGTTGAAAAGTAGCAGGTGCATTACACATCCCAAATGGCATCACAGTGTATTGTACGAAGTTATCAGGCGTAACGAAAGGTGAGATGTCAGAAGCTCGAGAGGTCAGAGGCACCTGCCAATAACCTTTTAGCAAATCTGACTTACTAACATAAGCAGCAGAACCAATTCTATCAATGCAGTCATCTAAGTGAGGTAATGGAAAATAATCTGTCTTTGTAACTGCATTTACGCGATGATAGTCCATACATAAGCAGGACGTGCCATCAGACTTATGAACAAGAATACATGGGGAACTCCAGGAGCTGTTACTGGGTTTTGCCATGTCATTCTGTAATAAATAAGCTACCTCACTTTTCATTACTTCCCTTTTCTTCACATTAACCCAACCCGTCCTCCTTATCCTGTTCTGTTAACATGACACACACGGGAAGAATGCCTACGGTCTTTATCACATAATTGGTGTCACTGAGTTTATTTTCCACAAGATATGGCCCAGAAAAACGTGCCGACAGAGATGAGCCAGGGATTGGCAACAAAACTAAGACTTGATCCCCTTGTTCAAAAGATCGGTCAACAGCCTCTTTGTCATAATGTCATTTCATGCACTTTTGAGACGAGGAGAGAGACTTTTGGGCTAACGCACATGCAGCGTGCAGCCTCTCCCGCATCTTACTGACATAATCGAACACATTTTTAGCGACTCTACTGGGTGTAGGAGATAGTATGTGCTCCTTAAAAACTTTTAGCGGACTCTGTGGGGTGTGTCCAAACACAAGGTCCGCAGGGCTGAACCCTAAGGACTCTTGTATTGTTTCCCTGATAGCAAATAGGACAAAGGGCACGCCCTCATGCCAATTGGTACTGGTATCCATGCAATACTTTCATAGCATCGCCTTTAGCATCTGATGCCAGCATTCGAGGGCCCCTTGACTCTCCGGATGATACTGATGGGAAATACACAGTGTCTTTAACACATTTGAGAACAGTTATGACATAAAGTTGGTTCCCTGATCAGTTTGGATTACTTTAGGGAGTCCAAACATAGAGAAGAACTTCACTAGTGCCTTCACCACAGTCTTAGCCATTATAGTACTGAGAGGGATAGCCTCTGGGTATCGAGTAGCACTGCACATTATTGTTAGTAAGAACTGGTTAACTGACCTGGTTTTCGGCAACGGGCCTACACAATCGATTATCACTCATTCAAACGGTTCCCCCACCACAGGAATCGGGCAGAGCGGCGCACGAGGAACTGTTTGAATCACTTTCCCAGTGAGTTGACATACATGACATGTTTTACAAAATTGGACCAAGTCAGACTTCAAACCTGGCCAGAAAAAATGTTGAAGTACTCGGTTATAAGTCTTCGTGATCCCCAAATATCCGGACCGTGCCTGGTCATTGGCGAGTGAGAGCATATGCTGTCAGAACGGTGTAGGAACAACCACTTGACACACTTCACTCCAGTCATTAACGGTGTCATGAGCTGCCCATTTATGCATCAAAACTCCTGCTTCCATAAAGTAGGCAGTCTCCTTAGTTTTAGCTTCCTCAGTGGAAATTACCGATGCAAAACACTTGCGAAGACTGGTGTCTCCTTTTTGACATTCAATCACCTTCTCGGGGGTGACAGACAAAAGAATAACATGTAATTGGGACACGATTTCGCTTTCCTTTGCCTTAGTTTTTACGGGGGTAAAAACTGTCGGCCCTGCAGCAGGAATACTCGGTGCATTGTCTTCTACCTCAACATTCTCAAAAATGGAACTAGACAAATCCACCACATCTCCCAGCTTGCGAGATTGTACCCTCGTTAACACACAAGCAGGGAAAAGGTGGAAATGCTTGAACCAATTTATCATCTGCAGTTTTGATTTCTGGGTTGTCTACTACTTCTAACACAAGAGTGACGTTACCACCAGCAATATAGTTCCCTAGTAGTAATGTGACTCCTTTTACTGGCAGTGTGGACTCGACACCAACACGGAAACGTCCTGATACCAAGTCTGACACTAAGTGGACCCAGTGTAATGGTACAGGTACGTTTTTTGTCTCTATACCCTGTAGTATGACATGCGAGCCAAAATACGTTTTAGGAGACCAGGGTAAAGCATCATTGACTCTTCACTATTATTATACAATGTAGAAAATAGTACAAATAAAGAAAACCCCTGGAATGAGTAGTTGTGTCCAAACTTTTGACTGCTACTGTATTTTGGCATCGCGCCGTCAAGGGGTTTGGGATCACTCAAGAGCATTACTGAATTGAGGAACTTAATGCGGGCCCCTGTATTATAGCCAGGAAGGCGGGGTTTCTGAGGGCGGGCTTGGCATCCATTGGCCAGTTGGGCATGATTTCAGTTTTCAGGTGAGTATGATTTGTTGTTGACTGCCCATAGGTATGTTATACCCCGTTCCCTCCTTCAGGGAACAGTGGTTATATTCATAACTGTATGTTTTAAGACCTCTAGTGAAGGGAAGACTTGCTGTTAAAAATATTCATTTGAGACAGGGTGATGGATTTTAAAAATATATATATTATTTTACATTTATTTAACTTGGCAGTTAAGATCAAATTCTTATTTACAAGATAATGACCGGCCAAGCCCAGACAACACTGGGCCAATTGTGCACCACCCTATGGGACACCCAATCACAGCCAGTTGTGATACAGCCTGGAATTGAACTAGGGTGTCTGTAGTGACACCTCAAGCACTGAGATGCAGTGTCTTAGACCGCTGCACTTTGTTCGTATTGCTACTGGTACTGGGCTGTAAAGGGCTTCCATTTTCCCTTTGGTTTTCTCTTTCCTGAATAAGGAGGAGGCTTCTCTGAGGCAGCTGCAGTAAAGCGGAAATCTCAATTAAAGCATACCCAATAATGCTTATAGTCATTCCTACAGAGGTGGCATAAGAAATTAACCTTTTATACAATTGAACTTTTATTTAAAGTGGCAATTTCCTTTAAGCAGAAAGGCAGTAAGTGAAGTCAACTGAGCATTCAAATCTCTGTATTGCAAAAAGGGAAAAGATTACAGGGCGAATAAGAGCAGATTTACTTGGTTGCATACTCAATATCTGATGAATTGAAAAATGTTTTAATTCAGCAAGTTCCTGCAATTTAGTTCCCAATAGAGGCACTCAGGGAGACAGAAGGAGAAAAGCTTCCCTTGTGCCTCTCTCCCTCGTATGCTGCTGCTGGAGACATTTCCCAGCAGGCCCCCGCAGAGCAGTCAGCCTTGAGAAGAAGCCGCTCAGTCAATAGCGAGGAGCGATAGAGGGGAGATAGTCTTGCAGGAGGATACTGTACACAGACAGACATACCCACAGTGCATTGTGCACTGGATAACACTGGTAATAATACATGTTGGATGGATAGGAAGGCTAGAGCTGTTGGTTGGCACTGTATGTACTGAGGGCTGGTTGGAGGTAGTTATAAAGACTTAAAACCAATACAGTAGATGCTTGAGTTTGATTTCACTTTGGACACTTGGAGGGGAACTTGAGTGTATAGGTAAATGGCTTTTCCTACAAGCTCAGAGCTTGCAAATCCATGCACACGCAGTGGGTTTCCTATTTATCTCAATTTGACATTTGTTTCACTTAACATTGTGCTCTTTATCTCCCTCCCAATTTCTCTCCCTGTCTATCTTGTGGTGCAGGTTTTCTCCTATCACCATTGACAGCATGACTAGCCTGGTGGGCATGAACATCCCTGGCCACACAGGAACTGGCTGGTGCATCTTTGTCTACAACCTGTCTCCAGATTCTGACGAGAGTGTCCTGTGGCAGCTGTTTGGGCCCTTCGGAGCGGTCAACAACGTCAAGGTCATCCGCGACTTCAACACCAACAAGTGCAAGGGCTTCGGCTTCGTCACCATGACGAACTACGACGAGGCGGCTATGGCCATCGCCAGTCTTAATGGGTACCGGTTGGGCGACCGCGTCTTGCAAGTCTCATTCAAGACCAACAAGACCCACAAGTCCTGAACCCCTCCTCACTCCAAATCCCCTGTCACCACCATCACCCTTATAGTCGCCCAACACAGCAACTCTCCAACAGGAACACAGCAAACAAACAAACAAAAAAGAACTAGAAACGGCTTATAATATAGCTTTGGACCTATAAGCCAATGTTGCCTAAGTATTACAAAATGAAAGATAAAAATCTCCATAATTTGGGAATCCCTGTGATAATACAGGATTCCTGTTGTATATCCTTTCTGTTCTTGTGATTGTTAAATGATTTTCTCTTCTATGTAAACAGTAGCAAAACCAGTCCCCTTATTTCAAAGAAGAGAATATCCTTTTTAGATTGAACTTTCTTGTTCTTGATTCAGGATTTCTTTCTTTTTTAAATCCGGATCCACTGTCGTTAGAATTATGCCTCCCTGACAGAAGAAGGGAAGGGGCTCTTTTTTAAATTGGTGACCATTCATTCATTTGTTGTGTATATTAAAAACCCCTATAAATTCTAAGGGATTACACAATCCTGTTTTCTCTGATGCAGAAAAAAATTATATTAAAAAAAAATGTTTTGTATTGCAAACAAAACATGTCTTTCCTCACTGGGGTTTGGGAGATCGGGAGAGGGAGGGGATGGGTTAGCTTTCCTGGTGACACGTTAAGTGATTTAAAAAACACAATTGCCAAAGAGAAAATCTCTTTGCTTGAAAATGCATTTAGAAAAATAAAAAATAAAGAGAAGAAAATCTATTTTTATAATATGATAATTAAAATAAGAATTATTGAAGAATTTTTACAAGAATCTGGATTTGAAAAAATAGAAAAATATTTTGACTGGCTAATTAGAGGGTGGGGGGAGGGATGTGCGCCACCTTGTCTTGTTCGTTCTGCAGTGGTACTTTTTAGGATCAAAGATTGTTTGTTTTTAGGAGAAATTGATTGGCGATGATTTTGTAGATGGAAGGTTTTGTCATGGGATGCAAATTGAGGCAGATGATCTTCGTAATTTTTCATAGTGCGTAATTATTCAACAGCGATACCCAAAAGGGAAGGGAAAGAGGTCTTTCAAGGCCTAACCATCCTCACAGTCCGGAGCCCAAAGCAAGAAGCATTGTCCACTTGTTTTCTTTTTGTCAGTCTATGGGATATCAGTAATGACTATATACACATCAATCCATTTAGAAAACCTACATTATCTATTGATTTCTTTGCTATCATTTTGTGGAATTTGAAAAGAACGTCCTTTAGCGATCAACAGTAGGTGCTATATTACATGATTCACGTATCTTAAATATCCAAGTTTGTTGTTCTATGTGTTGTTTAGAGGAAAAAAATACTTTGATGCTGACATTGAATTGAGCTGCTGTTCTTTTTTTATTTTTATTGTTGGCCCCATCTGGTTAGATTATTCCTTGCTGAAAAACCAGATGACGGACTTTGGGCCATGTAAGAATCACTTAAAACAGTTTTCTTTGGCTTGCTGACTTTTAGGTTACTTGCTGAGTGTGAAGCATTGTCAAAATTCTATAATAATTAGCTAGTTATGTTAGTCTAGATATTTGTTTCCTCAAAGGATCTATTACAACGGTGTCTTTATTTGTTGTGTACAAATAGATAATATATAGTCTACATTTGTTTTACAATATCTATATCTATATGAGTTGTCACTGTTTTTTGTTTTAGCTTGTCTTTTTCATATGACAACTTTATGAAGTGATGGTTCAGTTATTTAGAAAACTCGTGAGGAATCCTGTTTAATATGTTGTCATGTCGCTTGTGGGAAAAAAAAACGTTTTGGATTACATTTTTGTTAACTACCGCGGCAAAAGTAATTTAACAAAGCTTATAAAATAACGTATTTATTCATTATTTATTGATTGTTTCATTGCTTCAACTATTTATTTATTTCTATTAATGATTTATTTATTTTGGTATTTATTTGTTCGGTCTGTGTATTTACGTGATTCTGGTACAGGGAGGGAGGACGTTTCTGAGCAAAAGGGAACCAAGCGACTAGGGGAGAGGCTCTTCCGTTAGTCCACTGCACTGAGAACTTTTAGTACGTTTGTGCTTTGTACCGATATATCAAAATTACAATCTTAAAAAATCCAAAAGTTGAAAACTAAAAAAAATGTCAAGAGGGTTGGTGACACTCTTCCCTTATTACTAGAAACAGTTACTCGCTATGCATAACCTAGTTGATAGTTAAATTTGCTATTGCTTTTTTCTTGTCTTGTTAAACAAAATCTTTAAATCTTTTTCAATACAGTTTAGTCTTAATATAATGTTATAACAGTTGTTCTGGTTCAATATAACCTGTGATCAGTTTGTGTCGTTTTAAAGCCACTCCGCACCCTCCCTCCACACTACCGCTTTGTGATGAAACTTTATGCAAAAATGTGGGTCTGAAGCATAGTTTTCAGTTTTCAAACATTTTATAACATCCAATTTTGGAAACTCGGGCACATGAATTTGATGAGCAAATAAATGTCCATTGTAGTTGAGGGTCATTCATTGCACTTGAGTAATCAGTCAATTCACCTAAGAGTCAAACTTATTTTTAGAGAATCATCATGTTTGAAAGTTACATAAGAACATCTCTTTAAAGAGATCTTGAACATTGCACACTAACTGTACTTATGGCAGTTGTTGCATTTTAAAAAAGACTGAAGGTATTTCATGGATTGTACCCATTCTATATTTTATATACTATAATATTATATATATTTTGAAAGGTAAAGGTCGGGAATGGTTCCAGAAGTACTGAATTGGATTTTGTTGAACCAGAAAACATGAGGTGTAGGGACATTATAAACACTTTGACATGCATATACATACTCTCTCATAACCACGTCTTAGGCAGCCCATCTGACATCATCCAACCACCATATATGGTTCTGACCTCAGAACACCAACGGACCCCTTTTCATGCTCCAGAGCTGTTGGGAGCTTGAATTATGCAACAACCCCAGTAGAATGTCATTCTGATGTGTGAACATATTTCCTATGTCTTTTAAACTCTTATGATGTGTGCCTGTGTTCTGTCTAGACCCTCTTGTGCGTCTGTGTGTTCATGCGTGTGTGTGTGTGTGTGTGTGTGTGTGTGTGTGTGTGTGTGTGTGTGTGTGTGTGTGTGTGTGTGTGTGTGTGTGTGTGTGTGTGTGTGTGTGTGTGTGTGTGTGTGTGTGTGTGTGTGTGTGTGTGTGTGTAAGGGTGTTTGAAACATGGGGCTGTGTCACCTCGGTCTATGTCCAACCCCTATGGCTCACACCATCCCCTGTAGCGCCTTATAGTGGCAGCCTGCCAATAGGAAATCAACAGCCAGTAGTGTAGGAGGGAAGGTAAAGAGGGGAACAAGGCTCTTGTCATTTTTTATTTTCTCCTAAAATGTGTTTGTTTACTATCTGAAAATCTATTAACTATCTTTAAAGACAAAAAATAAGAAAAAAGTTCACAGGGCCTTACTGGTCCCTCTTACTTATGCTATCACTTATCGATTATTGATTATTGTTATTATTATTATTGCTGTTATTCTTAGTATTCTTAATCCAATTACTGCGATGAATGACTTCATGTTATCCTTGCTAGTTTAGGTCATTTCTGAAACTGGAAACAAAATAAAAATCTTGCTGTAAATGTTATTTTTTTTTCTCATAAAACTGTTGTGTTTGAATTATTTGTACTTTTGAATGTTGGGACAATAAAATGAGGTGTTGAAGAGCTTTGTTGTTTCTTCTCGTAAATGGCGTTATTACATTATCAACACTCACCTTTTAGAAGCAGAATCATGCACGATTAGAAGCTAGATCCTGCAGATCCAGAGTGATGTATCAGTAAAGCTTCACATAACTCCTGCCTTGGTTATACAAAATATCTATTTCAATATAGATTTCATAGAGAATTATTCACGGCTCAATATAAAATGTCACTATCATAATTCATGACTGCTTCGTCTCTTTCTCAAACACTCGAAACCCTGGCATTTTGAATACCATGAAATACAGTATATTGATATAGTAATAAAATAAATGGATTAATTCAATGTCTGAGACAGTTATATAATACCCAGTCAGGTTGCACGTGGAGAAGTGCACTTGTGAGATAATAGTGCCCCCTGCATACCTGCTAAAGTATTTTAACATCAGAGATGATCACAATTGTAAATGAGTACTTGTTCTCAACTTGCCTACCTGGTTAAATAAAGGTGAAATAAAAAATAAATAAAATCACAGCTCACATTGTTGACACTGATGTACAAACTGCAGAAATATAGCTCAACCTTCAGGGCTGGATAACCGATTGGGCTCCCAGATAGCATATGATAGTTAAATGTTTAGAATTGCAGGGAATTCGCTTCAAAACTGCTAAATGTTCTCTTAGTCTCATGTGGGAAAAAATAGAATAGCAGGAAATTATGTTTTAAACTGCACATTTTCTCTCTGTCTGATGGCAAAATGTGGAAAAAAAGCACGAGATGAGCTAATAAAGTCGTTTTTTCTCTGCACCGTGGCAAAATGTGTTGATATATAGTAAGATAGATGATTCCCAAAAAAAGGTTGGTGTCCCGGGGCCCTAAATGCGATAGTCTGGCCATGCCACTTTCCAGCAACAATAATCTTTTAAATAAAAACAAAGGCCATTATGGCTGCTGAGGAGATTATGGATGTAAGCAGCGCTGTCCAGACAGCCTTGTGTTTTCCAGTTGTTAGTGGTTTAATGAGGCAGGAATCCCATCAAGGCCGGGTTCTGAAAACATGAGTCACTCTGGTCCACTGCTCTAGAGTCCCCTTAAAAGCTGCCCTCAGTCTCTGCCTTTAGCCTACTGATGGAATAATCTGGGCCTTGTTTCCCAGAGCCTGTTAAGATCATTGTTAGAACCTTCTTACTATGTACATTTAGTGGCCAAGGTGTTTCCAAGTGTCTTCGTTAGTAACGTGGCTCTTAAAAACCTTTGCCTAAAAATGCTGATTCTATGTTTAGTTAGATGGAGGGCAAACAAAATGTCTAACGATGCACTTTGGCTGCTCTATAACACCAAAGGTAAAATTTTTTGTAAGCTTCCAAAACAATAACTTTTTCATATCTTGTTTGTCATGTTGGTTTTCAAATTTGGACTAACTTCTGTGATAACTTCAATTTAAACAGACAAACACACAGAGCTTATGATTTTTTGAGCAACAGCTTTCTCCACCGCCCGTATTCACAAAGCGTCTTCCGGGTAGGAATAGTGATCTAGGATCAGCTCCCCCTTGTCAATGTAATCCTTCATTGTGATATAAAAGGCCAATCTGATCCTAAAATCAGTACTTTGACTCTGAAATGCAATGTGAATACGGGCTCTGGTCTGAGTGCATGCTACTTTCTAGTGATCTAACTCTCTTCATTGGAAATGCAACAACACCAAAAACATGAATAAGAATTAGCCTAGTTAGTCAGTAACTTAGTTAACTAATGAAACACTAATGTAAATTTGAATAAGCCTATTCAACCATATGATACCAAAATTAGCCTACTTACAGTGAAATCTAGAGGGGCATTTTTCTTGTCATTTTTTCACTCACCAGTGCAACAATAAACGAGCAGGGGAACGAACTAGTTTGAGTAAAAGTGTTCACAATTGTCAGTTGTTATACCGTAGCTAGCAAATATATAGTTGTTATTTTCTAGAAACCTAGCTACAGTCCACTTAGCTAGCTACGGTGGTGAACTCAGACTGATGGTGGGGGTTAGGTAACGTTAGCTAACTTTCCCCCAGCAGTTTAAATCTATCCAGCTAGATAGATAATGATATTTTTTTATCAACAATTAGATGGATATCTTAGCAAATATATTTTTTACCCTTCGCATCTGATACAGCTTGCCAGTTGCTAGTAAAGTAGGATGAATAAGTTGGAAAACCAGCTCACAAGTGCATGCCTTTTACTAACAAAAATAATGTACACATATACAAGAGATGATAGCCTTCAAGCAGATCCTTTTAGTTTTATTCTAGGACTTCAGGCCCAGGAGAAAAAGCAACTTTTTTGTAGCCGGTGTCTTCACAGATGTCGTCCCAGTCAGCTCCAGAGTCTTCATCTGAACGAACATCACAGGCAAAATCTCATGCACTTGGGGGGGCATTGCTTACTAGCGTACGCGCTTCACACATTTCTTTCTTTATCAGCCCGGTGAATAAAAAATATAAATATATATTTCCTCCAACAAGGGGTGTATATTCTACTAATATTGGCAAATTTGACTTGCAACATGGCCTTTACGTTTACAAACAGTACTAAACCGTTTCTTGAACAAACTAGTTCTAAGTTGTAATGAGAACAAAGGCATTGTGGTGATACTGTATGTTCCCTGGATATCCCTCATCCCCTAAGGCTTCTCTTCTGATAGGTGGTGGTGTCATATAATCATGATTCTCCATTTTTATAAACCTCTGAGCACATCAAATCAAATCAAAGTTTATTTGTCACATGCACCGAATTCAACAGGTGTAGAGCTTACAGTGAAATGCTTACTTACAGGCTCTAACCAACAGTGCAAAAAAGGTATTAGGTGGACAATATACCTATTGTAAGTAAGGAAATAAAAACAACAGTAAATAGACAGTGAAAAATAACAGTAGCGAAGCTGTATACAGTAGCGAGGCTATATACAGTAGCGAGGCTATATACAGTAGCGAGGCTACATACAGGCACCAGTTGGTCGTGCTGATTGAGGTAGTATGTACATGTAGATATGGTTAAAGTAACTATGCATATATGATAAACAGAGAGTAGCAGTAGCGTAAAATAGGGTCACACAATGCAAATAGTCCAGGTAGCCATTTGATTACCTGTTCAGGAGTCTTATGGCTTGGGGGTAACAACTGTTGAGAAGCCTTTTTGTCCTAGACTTGGCACTCCGGTACCGCTTGCCATGCAGTAGTAGAGAGAACAGTCTATGACTAGGGTGGCTGGGGTCTTTGACAATTTTTTGGGCCTTCTTCTGACACCGCCTGGTGTAGAGGTCCTGGATGGCAGGCAGTTTCGCCCCAGTGATGTACAGGGCCGTACGCACTATCCTCTGGAGTGCCTTGCGGTCGGAGGCCGAGCAATTGCCGTACCAGGCAGTGGGGCGGCAGGGGCGGAAGGGTAGCCTAGTGGTTAGAGCGTAGGACTAGTAACCGGAAAGTCGCATGTTCAAACCCCTGAGCTGACAAGGTACAAATCTGTCATTCTGCCCCTGAACAGGCAGTTAACCCACTGTTCCTAGGCTGTCATTGAAAATAAGAATTTGTTCTTAACTGACTTTTCTAGTTAAATAAAGGTAAAATAAATAAAAGTGATGCAACCAGTCAGGATGCTCTTGATGTTGCAGCTGTAGAACCTTTTGAGGATCTGAGGATCCATGCCAAATCTTTTTAGTTTCCTGAGGGGGAATTGGCTTTTCCGTGCCCTCTCTACCTTGTTGGTTATGTGGACACCAAGGAACTTGAAGCTCTCAATCTGCAACACTACAGCCCCGTCAATGAGAAAGGGGGCGTGCTTGGTCCTTCTTTTCCTGTCCACAATCATCTCCTTAGTCTTGGTTTCGTTGAGAGATAGGTTGTTATTCTGGCACCACCCGGCCAGGTCTCTGACCTCCTCCCTATAGGCTGTCTCGTTGTTGTCGGTGATCAGGCCTACCACTGTTGTGTTGTCAGCAAACTTAATGATGGTGTTTGAGTCGTGCCTGGCCATGCAGTCGTGGGTGAACAAGGAGTACAGGAGGGGACTGAGCACACACCCCAGAGGGGCTCCAGTGTTGAGGATCAGCGTGGCTGATGTGTTGCTACCTACCCTCACCACCTGGGGGCAGCCCGTCAGGAAGTCCAGGATCCAGTTGCAGAGGGAGGTTTTTAGTCCCAGGATCCTAAGCTTAGTGATGAGCTTTGAAGGTACTATGGTGTTGAACGCTGAGCTGTAGTCAATGAATAGCATTCTCACATAGGTGTTCCTTTGTCCAGGTGGGAAAGGGCAGTGTGGAGTGTAATAGAGATTGCATCATCTGTGGATCTGTTTGGGCAGTATGCAAATTGGAGTGGGTCTAGGGTTTCTGGGATAATGGTGTTGATGTGAGCCATTACCAGCCTTTCAAAGCACTTCATGGCTACGGACGTGAGCCTTCGTGTTCTTGGGCACAGGGACTATGGTGGTCTGCTTGAAACATGTTGGTATTACAGACTCAATCAGGGACATGTTAAAAATGTCAGTGAAGAGACCTGCCATTTGGTCAGCACATGCCCAGAGCACACGTCCTGGTAATCCATCTGGCGCCACAGCCTTGTGAATGTTGACCTGTTTTAAGGTCTTACTCACGTCGGCTATGGAGAGCGTGATCACACAGTCGTCCAGAACAGCTGATGCTCTCATGCATGCCTCAGTGTCGCTTGCTTCAAAGCGAGCATAGAAGTGATTTAGCTCGTCTGGTTGGCTCGTGTCACTGGGCAGCTTGCGGCTGTGCTTCCCTTTGTAGTCTGTAATAGTTTGCAAGCACTGCCACATTAGACGAGCGTCGGAGACGGTGTAGTATGATTCAATCTTAGCCCTGTATTGATGCTTTGCCTGTTTGATGGTTCGTCGTAGGGCATAGCAGGATTTCTTATAAGCTTCCGGGTTAGAGTCCCGCACCTTGAAAGCGTCAGCTCTACCCTTTAGCTCAGTGTGAATGCTGCCTGTAATCCATGGCTTCTGGTTGGGGTATGTATGTACAGTCACTGTGTGGACGACGTCCTCGATGCACTTATTGATAAAGCCCGTGGCTGATGTGGTGTATTCCTCAATGCCATCGGAAGAATCCCGGAACATGTTCCAGTCTGTGGTAGCAAAACAGTCCTGTAGTTTAGCATCTGCTTCATCTGACCACTTTTTCATAGAAAGAGTCACTGGTGCTTCCTGCTTTAATTTTTGCTTGTCAGCAGGAATCAGGAGGATAGAATTGTGGTCGGATTTACCAAATGAAGGGCGGAGAGTACTGGTGTGGAGTACAGGGGTGGCAGGTAGCCTAGAGGTGTGTGTGTGGACTCGTAACCAGTGTGTTGGACTAGTAACCAGAAGGTTACAAGATTGAATCCCAGAGCTGACAAGGTAAAAATATGTCATTCTGCCCCTGAACAAGGCAGTTAACCCACGGTTCCTAGGCCGTCATAAGAATTTGTTCTTAACTGACTTGCCTAGTAAAATATTTTTTTTAATTCCCTCTGGTTGCACATTTAACATGTTCATAGAAATGAGGTAGAACTGATATAAGTTTCCCTGCATTAAAGTCTCCGGCCACCAGCAGCACCACCTCTGGGTGAGCGGTTTCCTGTTTGCTTATTTCCTTATACAGCTGACTGAGTGCTGTCTTAGTGGCAGGATCCGTCTGTGGTGGTAAATGAACAGCCACGAAAAGTATAGCTGAAAACTCTCTAGGCAAATAGTGTGGTCTGTATTTTATCACAATATACTCTACTTCAGGCGAGCAAAATCTAGAGACTTCCTTAGATTTTGTGCACTAGCTGTTGTTTACAAATATGCATAGACCCCCCGTCTTACCGGAGTGTGCTGCTCTATCTTGCCAATGCAGTGTATATCCCGCAAGCTGAATATCCATGTCATCATTCACGATTCCGTGAAACATACGATTTTACAGTTTTTGATGTCCCATTGGTAGTATATTCGAAGATCGTACCTCGTCTAATTTATTGTCCAATGATTGTACGTTGGCGAGTAATATTGACGATAACGCCAGCTTTCCCACTAGCCTTCTGCAGATCCTTACGAGGTACCTCGCTGTGTCATCTGTACCTGCGTCTCTTCCAAATGAGTGAGTGATATGAGTGAGTGATATGAGTGAGTGATATGAGTGAGAGTATTTTTTGCCGTAAGATATGGCTGCAGAAACATTATGTACAACGTAAATTACGAATAACGCGGAAAAACCCACATAATAGCACAATTGGTTGGGAGCCCGTAAAACTGCTGCCATTTCTTCCGGCAACATTTTCACACGCCATTTTCACATTTGTTACGTCGTGAGAATGTCAGCATCCTTCTCTGGTGTGATAGAGAGCAAAGCTACTAAAGGAAAGCATGAAGCTGCCTCAGTAGGAGACACGTTTTGGCATTCGTTTTTTCTCCCCCAAATCGAGATCCATATGGCAGTGTGGCTGCACCCCTCTCCTTGCCCCTCTGTCACCTCCCCAGGCAGCAGACGTCTTCGGGCTGCGTGGCGGTATGGTGGAGGGAGCTGGCAGGAGCACTGGGTGCCCAATACTGCCTGTTTGTTTAGAGACAGACGGCAGGACTCCACTGTGTTTTGTTCTCAGCTTCAGGCCTCTGCTAAAGCCCCTCACACTGACACTGGCACCAGGCAGCGCACATGCTGGATTCTTTCTCTTTTTTTGTAATTTGGCTATTATTCCTTCCTACAGTAACATGAAACATTATGGCTGCATTTAGACATGCAGCCCAATTCTGTTATTTTTCCCCCTAATTTGTCTTTTGACCAATCACATCAGATGCACAACGCATCTCCGGGGGCAAACTACCTGCCCTCCAGGACACCTACACCACCTTATGTCACAGGAAGGCCAAAAAGATCATCAAGGACAACAACCACCCGAGCCACTGCCTGTTCAGCCCGCTATCATCCAGAAGGCGAGGTCAGTACAGGTGCATCAAAGTGGGGACCGAGAGACTGAAAAACAGCTTCTATCTCAAGGCCATCAGACTGTTAAACAGTCATCACTAACATTGCGTGGCTGCTGCCAACATACTGACTCATCTCTAGCCACTTTAATAAAAAAAAAATGTATGTAATAAATGTATCACTAGCCACTTAAACAATGCCACTTTATATAATGTTTACATGCCCTACATTACTAATCTCATATGTATATACTGTACTCTATAGCATCTACTGCATCTTGCCTATGCCGTTCAGCCATCACTCATTCATATATTTTTATGTATATATTCTTATTCATTCCTTTACACTTGTGTGTATAAGGTAGTTGTTGTGAAATTGTTAGGTTAGATTACTTGTTAGATATTACTGCATGGTCGGAACTAGAAGCACACGCATTTCGCTACACTCGCATTAACATCTGCTAACCATGTGAATGTGACAAATAATATTTGATTCGATTTTCACATCAGTGCTTTTTCAGAGCTGATCTGATTGGTCAAGTGGAACAGACATCCGAATTGGGCATGTAGGTACATCTAAGATCCTGAGATGCTCCACGTTATACAGAATACATAGTCAGATAAAACATTTACAATTTTCAAAAAAAAAAAAAGTCAGATATTCTGAAAAATATAGCTCATCATCTGCCAGTAGATCCATCATCAATTTAATCTATCCTTTCCCAAAGCTGTGGCTGTGGACAGAAACTGTCCGTAGATCTGTGAGTATCTCAACTCAGCAACCACAGCTTCCAACCATCTGTCACACATGTTCCAAAGCCAATCATCTAATTCCAATGTCCCTAGAATCCTTGCTACGCATTCCAACAACAGACTGGGACACAGCCCAATGCCAGGCTCGCATTTATAGTCAGACAATGACAAACTATGCCACATACATCTGTCGGCATACACACTAGCCATATCTTTCACATACACATACCCTTCTTTCAAAACATGACTTGTCTCTCTTTGGTTCCCACAACAAATACTTGCTTTTACAATACCACAAGCTCAAAGAGAGCAACCAAATGGCAACCCTGCTGAACATACACTCCTGACCAGCTGGAAGATGACCAATTCAGAGGATATTATGGAATTATTGTACAGCCAGTAAAGACATATTAATTCCTGACTTTCATGACATGATGGATATAACCATGCGGATCATTTTTCAACAATATGGTATAGTCAGTGTGGTATGTCTCATTGGATATCTGAACCATACATGTGCACACTGAACTTTTGACCAGGGTTGAGACAGGTTAGAGTCAAATATGTGCTTGCCTTGGTTCTAAATCCCTGAGGCCAATTAGGTTTCAGAACAGACTCATTTAAAGTGGTGGTCATGAAAAGAGGATTTAACAAACCTTGAAATATGTGTGCCATAATCCTGCCCTCTCCTCAAATGCTGAGGAGAATATCAGTGATAATGAACCCTTGAAACAGATATACCGTGATCCACTGACTTCATGCTGTATTTCAAATGATTAAAATAGAGAGTTCAACAGGGGAATGGACAGCAAGTTCTAGTGGAAGTTGACAGGATTTAGTGATCTGTGACTAGCTACAGTCTGATGTAGCACACAGTACACAGGCCTTCCTGTCAGAGGTTTCACCCCTCCTGTTCACTGTGTTTTAACACCTGGCCAGTGGCGTAGAACAGACAATTGCCTCAGGCCTCACTTCATCAAGGGACCTCGAAAGCAACAAAAAAAATAGAGTTCCAGTCATTTTTAAATAAACTACTGAGCGAGAATTTTGTATGTAGGGGGAATAGGCTTTGCCCCCCTTCAGCTCATCGCTTTCATTCTGCCTCGCGTCAACAGGTTGGTTCAGCAGCAAAATATGCAGGAAGCTTCAAAGTTGAAAAGGAAATGGGGAGGGAGGAGGGCTTTGCATGGCCACTGTGCCCAGGTTAATGAGGCAAAATAGTTTTTTTTGTGACACACATGTTTGTTTGTTCTGTCATTTTTTGTTTTGGGGTGGGTGGTTAGAGGTACAATATTTCAATTCATATTCCTTCATACTTTTCATACAGAGTTCAGTGTGTCAAATCGGAAGGCCTGTTGTCCTGTTGTCTCTATGGGGGTGCCACAGGGTTCAAATCTCTGGCCAACTCTTTTCTCTGTATACATCAATGATGTCGCTCTTGCTGCTGGTGATTCTGTGATCCACCTCCATGCAGACGACACCGTTCTTTCTGTACACTTCTGGCCCTTCTTTTGACACTGTTAACTAACCTCCAAATGAGCTTCAATGCCATACAACTCTCCTTCAGTGGCTTCCAACTGCTCTTAAATGCAAGTAAAACTAAATGCATGTTCTTCAACCGATCGCTGCCCGCACCTGCCCGCCTGTCCAGCTTCATTACTCTGGATGGTTCTGACTTAGAATATGTGGACAACTACAAAGTCAAATCTAGTTAGACTGTAAACTCTCCTTCTAGACTCACATTAAGCATCTCCAATCCAAAATTAAATCTAGAATCGGCTATTTCGCAACAAAGCATCCTTCACTCATGCTACCAAACATAACTTCGTAAAACTGACTATCCTGCCGATCCTTGACTTCGGCGATGTAATTTACAAAATAGCCTCCAACACTCTACTCAGCAAATTGGATGCAGTCTATCACAGTGCCATCTGTTTAGTCACCAAAGCCCCATATACTACCCACCACTGCGACCTGTATGCTCTCGTTGGCTGGCCCTCACTTCATATTCGTCGCCAAAACCACTGGCTCCAGGTCATCTATAAGTCTTTGCTAGGTAAAGTCTCGCTTTATCTCAGCTCACTGGTCACCATAGCAGCACCCACCCGTAGCACACGCTCCAGCAGGTATATTTCACTGGTCACTCCCAAAGCCAATTCCTCCTTCGGCCGCCTTTCCTTCTGGGTCTCTGCTGCCAATGACAGGAACGAACTGCAAAAATCACTGAACCTGGAGACTCATATCTCCCTCACTAACTTTAAGCACCAGCTGTCAGAGCACCTCACAGATCACTGCACCTGTACATAGCCCATCTGTAAATAGCCCATCCAACTACCTCATCCCCATACTGTTGTTTATTTGTTTTATTTTTGCTCCTTTGAACCCCAGTATCTCTTCTTGCACATTCATCTTTTGCACATCTATCACTCCAGTGTTAAATTGCTCAATTGTAATTATTTCACCACTATGGCCTATTTATTTCCTTACCTTCCTTATCTTACCTCATTTGCACACACTGTATATAAACTTTTTCTATTGTGTTATTGACTGTATGTTTGTTTATTCCATGTGTAACTCTGTGTTGTTGTTTGTGTCGCACTGCTTTGCTTTATCTTGGCCAGGTCGCAGTTGCAAATGAGAACTTGTTCTCAACTGGTCTACCTGGTCAAATAAAGGTGAAATAAAATAAAAAACATATTTTCAATTCATTATTTCACACATTGTACCTGTGGGCTGCCAATCAGAGGAAGAAGAAAAAATCATTACTAAAAGGTACATAACCACAAAGTATTTATCATTTTGATCATATTTTTAGGCTTAAGTAATAATAATTAAATATATACAGGAATTGAAAACAAAAAAAGAAGTGGGCTCCAGCCCCAACCTCCCATCCCATTCCCCCAACCCCACCCAGCCAACATTTCTCTCTATACTCAGCCAGGGGGCAGAAGAATCATGTCTAAATCAATTTAGGATGGGGCAAAATGCTAGTGCCTGGAAATACAATTTAAAGTTTGTTATGGATAGTCCTCCTACATCTTTCCCTCTTTGTAAGTTTGTTCATTTTATCTGGTGTCACTTAACTTGCTATATTCATTTTTAAACTGCTCTATGAATTTTATCCCAATAATCAGAAGGGGGAGCCATGGCAGGCATTTACCTACAGAAATTAAGCTGTGGCAATACATTCATTTTGACTATAAATATAATATATAATATATATATAATATATAATAATATATAATATAATATCCTGCCAGTTAAAGAAACTGGGATGTTATTCCATCTTCTGAGGTCAGATTTAAGTGATTTGAGAGTTCTGTTACAGTTTCTGGCAATGGTTTTATCCAAGGAAGGAAATATATCTAATACCAAATATTTAAAATGGAAAACAATTGCAGAAGCAGAGATAAGCAGAGATAAGCAGAGCTGGAGTCCTCCATTGGGGTCTTCAGTGCAGTAAGGCTGATTTGGTTGCGATTAAGCTGAACGTATATATGATCTTCAATGAGTTTGGGAGCAATTGAGATAAATTGTCTAGCTATAGTAAAATATCATCTGTGCATAATGAGATTAAGTAGTCAGTAGATTTGAGGGAAATTGGTGTTATTTCCTTCGATTGACGAATTGCCTGGGCCAGGGGATCCATGGATAATTAAAAATGGTAAAGGAGAAAGTGGATCCCCTTGTCTGCTGTTTCTAGTGATTCTGAACAAAGCAGATATTGCTGTTATAACTATGCCTGAGGGATTGGCATATATAATGTGTTATTATGTTAATGAAATTGAAGCCTATTCCCATATGTTCCAAGACAGACAATAGATATGACCATTCTAGTGTATCAAAAGCTTTTTTTGCATTGAGAGATAATACAGCCCAAGGAGCTGTTGTTTCTGATAAAGTATTTAAAGAGCGACTGGCCCTAAAAAGCAACTAATCCCTTTAAAAATGGCTTATGTGGCATCGATATGAGTCAGAAAATTTTTTTCTAGTGTCAAAATTCACAACAAAGTGTAAATAGGAAATTTTGGTCATAAAGTCAGTCCCGTCTAAAACAGAGTTTGGAACCTCAGTGCGTCACAGCGAGTAAATTAAGGCTGGGTTCGGATTAAAGTTATGTCAACAAATCATGCCCCCTTTTGCCAAGCTTCACGTGCAAATCACCCCTCTGCCCACTTCGCTTCCCTTCATTGAATGGGGCTCTGTTGTTTCATCGGCCCCAACATGTTCAAAGGACTGAAAAGCCCTGAAAAGCCCAATGCGGATTTACCATGCCTCCACAACCAACATTCTATGGTTTGCATGCCCTGCCGAAGGACCATAGTATCCCGAATAGGTGTTTGGAGTTTGTCGGCCCACAAGTTTGCACCAGTAACGCTAGCTTGGTGTGCAACGACTGATGGTGGTGAAAACAGATTTGACATTTTAATCATTTAGCCGATACTCTTATCCAGAGCGACTTACAGTTAGTGCATTCGTCTTAAGATAGTTAGGTGGGACAACTACGTATCATAGGCATAGAAAGCACACGTCTCCTCAGTAACATAGCTATCAGTAAAGTTGGAGCCAGAAGGGGGGGGGGGATATTTAAGATACTTTTGGAAGAGATATCAGAGTGTCTGTAAAGCCTACATTGAGAAGTGCGAACAGGTATAGAAACACACACACATAGTTGACATAGCAACAAAAGAGTAAATGTAGATCATCTGTAAATAACTAGGTAAGATACTAAAGTGAGAGAGGGGTATGGGGCCTTCCTCTCTTTCCTTCTTTGAACAACTCTGCTGAACAACGGTCTTAGTTTTTCTACAAAACCGCTACTAACATGACCGCCACTTACAGATGCCACTGAGGAACCAGGGGAGACTGAAGAACAAACACTAATTGCCTTGCATAGGTGGAGATCACACCTCCCTGTACTAATTGCTGATTGCCGAGGAGAGGTAAAACCACTCCCCCTCCAATATAGCCACTGATAGCAAAACAAGTCACAAATTGCCCTTCCTCTTGATCTACTGATGGAGGAATGGGCGGAATGGGCCAAAATACCAGCAACAGTGTGTGAAAACCTTGTGAAGACTTACAGAAGACTTACAGAAAACGTTTGACCTCTGTCATTCCCAACAAAGGGTTTATAACAAAGTATTGAGGTAAACTTTTGTTATTGACCAAATACTTATTTTCCACCATAACTTGCAAATAAATTCATTAAAAATCCTACAATGGGATTTTCTGGATTTTTTTTTTCATTTTGTCTGTCACAGTTGAAGTGTACCTATGCTGAAAATTACAGGCCTCTCTCATCTTTTTAAGTGGGAGAACTTGCACAATTGGTGGCTGACTAAATACTTTTTTCATATGGGGCGGCAGGTAGCCTAGTGGTTTGAGCATTGGGCCACTAACTGAAAGTTTCCTAGATCTAATCCCTGAGGTGACAAGGTAGAAATCTATAGTTCTGCTCCTGAACAAGCCAATTAACCCACTGTTTCTAGGCCGTCATTGTAAATAAGAATTTGTTCTTAACCGACTTGCCTAGTTTAATAAAGGTTAAAAAAATATGAACTTGGAGAGTACACATCAATAAAGACAATGTTATTGTCATTATGGATACATTTAAGGAAAGTAATTTACTCAAGAGGGTGATTCTGAGTTTCTAATGTATCATTATGATCACACCAGTGGATTCTGGTGGGAGGAGCTATAGGAGGACTGGCTCATTGCAATGGCTGAAATGGAGTCAAATGTGGTTTCCATATGTTTGAGGGGTTTAATACCGTTCCATTTATTCCATTCCAATGAGCCCGTCCTCCTATAGCTCCTCCCACCAGCCTCCACTGGCAAAGAGTGGCTACTTTGAAGAATCTAAAATACATTTTGTTTAACACTTTCTAGGTTACCACATAATTCAATGTGTGTTATTTCATAGTTTTGATGTCTTCACTATTATTTAAAAAATTTAGAAAATAGTAAAAATAAAGAAAAACCCTTAAATGAGTAGGTGTGTCCAAACTTTTGACTGGTACTGTATTATTAATGATGTAATTGTTATCTTTAGTGTTAATAAAATTCATGGATGTGAAACAAAAAGCAGCACCCACAGGGAAACCCACCCATTGGTTGTTCCCAACCTACAAACCCCTCTGTAAAACATTCCCCCCTCCCATTCCCAGCCCCTCCTTCCCTATGCCCCCCTCCCCGGTTCCCCCGCCCTGTACTGTCATTACAGAATGGCAGCCGTACACATGGAATCTCTTAAGCAGCATATTCTTTTTAGGTCAGAAGGTATTAAGAAATAAGTACAGTAAATAAAAAATAAGTTGCCACATTGTTGATAACAAATTTCTCCAAAAAAAGTGAATTAATCCATACAGTCAAATTATAATTAGTAAAGATGTATAATTGATTTCCATACATATCAATATATTTCGTATCAATATTAATATACTCAGCGTTTTTCTCATAATAGTAGAAGCAAGTGTCATTACTCACCCATGGACTGACTCAGAACAATGAACTATTTCACCCTGACAGAGTTCCCATGTATTGCTTTCACTCGATATGATTGCAAATATGACTGACTGATTGAAATTAAGCTGCAGCAATGAGGAGCTTTCAGAGCTGGGCAGAGAAAATATAAATAAAGTAAGATGATATCATTTTAACATAATTTGCCTAAGTTAACGCAATTCTTTAAAAAATGATAGCTGCTGCTGATAATACTACCTTTGTCGTCGAGGCAGAGACAGAGGACATGTATGTGAAGCCAATGCATTTGATGCTGTCTGGCCAAAAAGAGTATGGCATGTCATACACTTTTTGGCCAGACAGCATCAGATACATGGGCTACATATAGTAAGACAGAGGGGTGCTGTTTTATTTGCTCGGATGCTTTTCCCGGTGAGATCCAGTATTTTCAGACACTTGCGAATTGAAGGAAAGTTGTCAGGTGCACAGCACACTGTTCGAATGCAGAATTATTTTTTATTAACATGAATGTAACTTACTTTTTGTAGTGATTTCTTAGACAATTGGATGAAAACATGATTGGTTGTGTTCATGGCACATTAAAAGGTCATGCATTTTTTTAATGTTAAATGTATTACTCTTTTTTATATATATATATATATATATATATATATATATATATATATATATATATATATATATATATATATATATATATATATATAGGAGGGTGGGGGGCCTCAGACTGACCTCTGCCTGGGGCCTTCAAATCCCTTAATCAGCCACTGCACCTGACATCACCGGTACAGCTCAGCACCTCCACACTGAAAACAGCTCTAGAAATGGGCAGCGTGTTTGGGATGACCAAACATGCCGCTAGCTGTCTAAAGCTGCTAGAGGCATAAAAACATCCAAGCACCAGCCACAGGCTATGATTAGACATAAACACTGACCCTTCTGCACATATCCAGTTGCCTGGCAGGTACTGGCTCTTGAATTATAACGGCTCCTATCTCAGGCCTGAGGTGAACCTATCATCAGCACTGTGCTTATAATTTGAAATCAGCAGGTCAGGCACAGGGTGGATTTAATTTGGCCCTTGGAAGAGGAGGTTGTGAGTATCGCAAAAACACAGGGAGCACACACACTCACACACTCACACTCAGACAGTCACTACACACACAGCTGTGGTCAGACAAGTAGTATTTCACCTGGTGGGCACCCACTTCCTTCCCGCTGTCACCACTGTCTGCCTGAATGCTTCACTTCCCTTCTAGGTCAACAAACTCAACATCATTTCACCTCATCTTCGCCTCCAGGTATAATTAACCACAGTACTGTCTGTAGGCCCCCTCTGTCATGTTCTGGCCTGGCCACATCACTACTCTACAGGAATTTTGTATCGCTTTGTTTGGTGTTTATTAATATGGTGGACATTACAATCCCCTCATCTTTTCCCTGCTACAAACATAGTGAAACTGAAATGCAGTGAATTTAATGACATCTGTGGGAAAACATTGAAATACAGGGTTTTTACATAATCTGTCAGTAGGAAAAAGTCTGAATTGGACACTCATGGTTATAAAAAGCAGAGTGAGTGCAATGGCACTGGTCACCAGAATCAACAGCCCACTCCACTAGGCAGAGCAGAGAGCTGTCAGACCACCAGTGCTTTTAGTCCTCTTCTGGCCAAGACTAGGGGAAGTGCTCATGGATATGAACTGGTCTCCTGGTGGATTATTCACAATTAGACGCTAGTACCATTTACAGAGGGTTTCACTCACAGGTCAATTATAATCCAATTGAATCCACAGCGCTGGAGTACACTAAAACCTTGACCCTCTTGATCACACTGTCCACCAATGGTTTAATAAATAGAAAACAGGGAGAAGAAACTCCTGATGGAGTTACTCACTGCCTGAGTACAAGTTAGAGATAACATATACAGTCTATTTGATTTAAGTCTACTAAATGTAATTCACTGAGCAGAGTAAGATGTCTGCTGGTGCAGCCACATAATGGTGACAGAATATTTGTTATGGTACCACCCTGCTTTGAAATCTGCTCAGCAACAATGTTTCCTCTTTAGGAAACGAGTAGGACGGTTGCCAGTTCTCAAAGTCAGCTCTTAAGCATTAGCGTGGTCCCATTCTTAAACACATTCACACAAAAAAAATGGTTCCCTCTTGGGTTCAAGTCCAGACTCTGTCACAGCTGGCCGCAACCGGGAGACCCATGGGGTGGCGCACAATTGTCCCAGTGTCGTCCTGGTTAGGGGAGAGTTTGGCCGGCAGGGATATCCTTCTCCCATCGCGCACTAGCGACTCCTGTTGCGGGCTGTGCAGTGTGCACGCTGACACGGTCGCCAGGTGTACAGAGTTTCCTCCGACACATTGGTACGGCTGGCATCCGGGTTAAGTGGGCATTGTGTCAAGAAGCAGTGCGGCTTGGTTGGGTTGTGTTTCGGGGGATGCACGGCTCTCAACCTTCGCCTCTCCCAAGTCCGTACGGGAGTTGCAGTGATGAGACAAGACTGTAACCACCAATTGGATACTATGAAATTGGGGAGAAAAAGGGGTAAGTAAATACTACAAACAATAAAAATAAATAAAAGGGATCCTCTGCATTCGGCCCGGACAACTACCACAGGCCCTGCATTAAAGTGTGTAGTATTGAACTGGCATCTGATTACCTGACCTTCTGTGAGCTCATGCTTTGCAAATGTAATCAAATGCAGCTATTGCAGCTATTCCCCGGCAAACCTTTTCTTGCATGTACTGTACATCCAGGGAAGATATATAACCCACCAGCGCCTCAAACCCATCCAGCAGTACACTTTAGATAGACTGGATCAGAGCCTACAGCTCAGAGCCCAAAGACTGTGGGAGAGATACAGACAGTGCTGCTGCACCAGGTAGAGGGAAACACCACCAGCCATTCACCCACTAAATCAACTCTGCTAGTCTGGAGGGGGGACCAGTGGGTCTAGTGGAAATGAGCTTCGGAGAGAGAGATCACTGGTTTCCAGTGATTTCTTGGCCACCCCTGTGTTCCTGCAGTAGAAAGCGTGCACACCACACAACATTTGGAAGCAGTTCACACAGGCCCTCCCGTCCTCTACCGTGCAGGTGGAATTTCACATGCATGGCTGAGCTTCTTGGCTGCAGCCAGCGTTGCTAGGCGACAGGCGATCCAGCAGCAGAGGGGACCTGACATTAGGAAAAGCAAATTGACCACAGGAGGGCTAATCTGGCGTGAAACAGCAGCTGGCCAGGCATACTCCATCAGCAGGGCCAGGCAGCAGCAGCCACTGTCAGGGCCCAGAGACAGGCCTCCCCATGGGTCAGTGTACCCAGCGTGCCAGGGCCCCCACAGGCTGCAGCAGGCAGAAGGGGCCCTGCTATGTGATCCATGTTGGAGCACAAACAAGCTCTGGGCTTATATGGCTGTAGAGCTCAGAGTTGACAGTGGTGGATGCGTAATGATGTCTGAGGCAGGCATCTGTGATGATGTTAGGTGTCTGGTATGTCTGGTGTCTAGACGCTGCTCCATGGGACAGAGTGTGGAGATACAGAGGGCTGAGGAGTGGCAGCTCATGAATATCAGGCCGTCAGTGTAATGTTTATTCAAGGGCATACATCCTCAGCGAAGTAACTCAAGTGCAGCATGCGCTGGAGAAGACAGCCAGAGTGCTTAGATAATTGAAGCAGAAATGATAGGGAATGAAAACAATGACATAGGATACAAACTGACAACCACCAATATAAAACTTTCAGGGAATTATGTGCACTCCAAATGCTTTTAGACTATAACATTGGAATTAGTTCTTAAGTCCAGTTGAAGTCGGAAGTTTACATACACCTTGACCAAATACATTTAAACTCAGTTTTTCTCAATTTAATCCAAGTAAAAATTCCCTGTCATAGTTCAGTTAGGATCACCACTTTATTTGAGAATGTGAAATGTCGGAACAATAGTAGAGAGAAAATGATTTAATTCAGCTTTTATTTCTTTATTCACATTCCCAGTGGGTCAGAAGTTCACTCAATTAGTATTTGGTAGCCTTGCCTTTAAATGATTAAACTTGGGTCAAACGTTTCAAGGAGCCTTCCACAAGCTTCCCACAATAAGTTGGGTGAATTTAGGCCCATTCCTCCTGACAGAGCGGGTGTAACTGAGTTGGGTTTGTAGGCCTCCTTGCTCGCACATACTTCTTCAATTCTGCCCACAAACTTTGTATAGGATGAAGGACAGGGCTTTGTGATGGCCACTCAAATACCTTGACTTTGTTGTCCTTAAGCCATTTTGCCACAACTTTGGAAGTATGCTTGGGGTCATTGTCCATTTGGAAAACCAATTTGCAACCAAGCTTTAATTTCCTGACTGATGTCTTGAGATGTTGCTTCAATATATCCACATAATTTTCTGCCTCATGATGCCATCTATTTTGGATAGTGCACCAGTCCCCCCTGTGGCAAAGCACCCCCACAACATGATACTGCCACCCCCGTGCTTCACGGTTGTGATGGTGTTCTTCGGCCTGCAAGCCTCCCACTTTTACCTCCAAACATAATGATGGTCATTATGGCCAAACAGTTCTATTTTTGTTTCCTCAGACCAGAGGACATTTCTCCAAAAAGTACAATCTTTGTCCCCATGTGCAGTTGCAAACCGTAGTCTGGAGTATTTATGGCGGTTTTGGAGCAGTGACTTCTTCCTTGCTGAGCGGCCTTTCAGGTTATGTCAATATAGGACTAATTTTACTGTGGATATAGATACTTTTGTACCTGTTTTCTCCAGAATCTTCACAAGGTCCTTTCCTGTTGTTCTGAGATTGATTTGCACTTTTTGCATGAAAGTATGTTCATCTCTAGGAGACAGAACGCGTCTCCTTCCTGAGCGGTATGACGGCTGCGTGGTCCCATGGTGTTTATACTTGCGTACTATTGTTTGTACAGATGAACGTGGTACCTTCAGGATTTTGGAAATTGCTCCCAGGGATGAACCAGACTTGTGGAGGTCTACAATTTTTTTCTGAGGTCTTGGCTGATTTCTTTGGATTTCCCCATGATGTAAAGCAAAGAGGCACTGAGTTTGAAGGTAGGCCTCCAATTTACTCAATTGATGTCAATTAGCCTATCAGAAGCTTCTAAAACCATGACATCATTTTCTGGAATTTTCCAAGCTGTTTAAAGGCACAGTTAATTTAGTGTATGTAAACTTCTGACCCACTGGAATTGTGATACAGTGAATTGTAAGTGAAATAATCTGTCTGTAAACAATTTTTGGAAAAATGACTTGTGTCATGCACACAGTAGATGTCCTAACCGACTTGCCAAAACTATAGTTTTGCCACGCCTGTCGTCGGAAGGAGTGGACCAAAGCGCAGCGTGGAAAGTGTTCATGATTATTTATTTACCAAAAAACACTTAAACATAGTAACAAAGTGAAAAAAACGAAAGCGCACAGTTTTATGGCCAGGGCGTGACAAGTTTGTTCACAAGACATTTGTGGAGTGGTTGAAAAACGAGTTTAATGACTTCAACCTAAGTGTATGTAAACTTCTGACTTCAACTGTAAATGCACAAAAGCATGAAAGCTCATAAGATCAGAAAGCCTGCAACTATAATAAGTAAAGGAGACATTAAATGTATTATATGTCTGGAAGTGTGGAGACTGAATTGTTTTACCTCCAGACCGTTAGACAGTCAGACAGACAGACAGACAGACAGACAGACAGACAGACAGACAGACAGACAGACAGACAGACAGACAGGGTCTCCTGAAGTGTGTTGTTTGGGTGTGAAGAATGCAGGGCTGTAATGAAAGGGTGAGTCTACCTCAGTGACACAACAACTGAGTGTTATGATGTGGTGGGCTTCCCTGAGTCAGCGCCTGCAGGCAGGAGGTCTCCCTCCAGTCAGAACACTGTCTGACTAATCATAGAGCAACTCCACTAGGAGACAATGGGCCAACAAACCGCCCTCATCAACCTCCCATTCGCTCCATGTAGCCAGCAGCCCAGGAATTTTCGCCCTTTTTAATTGCAGGCCTTCCTTATTAACTTAACACCAACTGCAGAGAAATTACTTGGTTATGGAAAGTCAAATGGATGTCTCTTCAACCAGGAAACAAACCTTTCAAACAGGGTGGCTTCATCCCTAACTCTGCACTGTGATGATATTTGATAAAGTAGAAAAGTAGTAAAAAAGTAGTAAAACACTGGACTCTACCACCCCCACACACACACACACACACACACACACACACACACACACACACACACACACTGATGCCACACACACTCACACAATTATTATTATCTATTATCTATGCTGTTGCCTAGTCACTTTACCCCGACTATATGTACATACACTATATATACAAAAGTGTGTGGACCCTCCTTGAAATGAGTGGATTTGGCTATTTCAGCCACACCAAGTTGCTGATAGGTGTATAAAATCGAGCAAACAACCATGCAAGCTCCATAGACACGCATTGGCAGTACAATGGCCTTACTGAAGATCTCAGTGACTTTCAACGTGGCACCGTCATATGATGCCACCTTTCCAACAAGTCAGTTTGTCAGATTTCTGCCCTGCTAGAGCTGCACCGGTCAACTATACGTGCTGTTATTGTGACGTGGAAACATTTAGGAGTACCAACGGCTCAGCCGTGAAGTGGTAGGCCTCACAAGCTCACAGAACAGGACCGCCGAGTGCTGAAGCGGAGCGCTTAAAAATTGTCTGTACTTCGTTGAAACACTCCCTATCGAGTTCCAAACTGCTTCTGGAAGCAACATCACCACAAGAACTGTTAGTTGAAATGGGTTTCCATGGCCGAGGAGCTGCATGCAAGCCTAAGATCCCCATGCGCAATGCCAAGCATCGGCTGGAGTGGTGTAAAGCTCGCCGCCATTGGACTCTGGAGCAGTGGAAACGCGTTCTATGGAGTGATGACTCACACTTCACCATCTGGCAGTCCGACAGACAAATCTGGGTTTGGCGGTTGCCAGGAAAACGCTACCTGTCCAAATGCACAGTGCAAACTTTAAAGTTTGGTGGAGGAGGAATAATGGTCTGGGGCTGTTTTTCATGGTTTGGGCTATGTCTGTGAGTTCCTGTAACGCTACAGCATACAATGACATTCTTGACGATTCTGTGCTTCCAACTTTGTGGCAGCAGTTTGGGTAAGGCCCTTTCCTGTTTCAGCATAAAGATGCCCTCGTGCACAAAGCGAGGTCCATATAGAAATAGTTTGTCGAGATTAATGTGGAAAACTTGACTGGCCTGCACAGAGCCCTGACCTCAACCCTATCGAATACCATTGAAATGAATTGGAACACCGACTGCGAGCCAGGACTAATCAGCCAACATCAGTGCCCGACCTCACTAATGCTCTTGTGTCTGAATGGAAGCAAGTCCCCGCAGCAAAGTTCCAGCATCTAGTGGGAAGCCTTCCCAGAAGAGTGGAGGCTGTTATAGCAGCAAAGGGGGGACCAACTCTATATTAATGCTCATGATTTTGGAATAAGATGTCTGACAAGCAGATGTCCACAAACTTTTGGCCATGTAGTGTGTCTACCTCAATTACCTCATACCCCTGCACATTGACTCAGAACTGGTACTCGCAGTATATAGCCCTGTTATGTTTTGTCATTATTTTTATTCGTTATTCACTGTGTATTTATTCCTCATATCACTATTTCCATTTTCTATTCAAAATGTTGTATCTTTAACTCTGCATTGTTGGAAAAGGTCCCGTATGTAAGCATTTCACTGTTAGGCTGCACCTGTTGTTTACAAAGCATGTGACAAATAAAATCAGATTTGATTTGGAGGTGGAGTCACCAAAGTTCAGCTTTGATGTAGTCGTCTATCAGAGTTCTGAAAATGATTGCTCAAACGTCAACGAGATAAACCCATTCACATTATTCTTCCGAGCAGAAGACCATGTACGGCATCTTCCACGGTAATTGGAAGAAGATCGAATACAAGGGTGAACTAACCTTATACAGTTGAAGTCGGAAGTTTACATACACCTTGACCAAATACATTTAAACTCAGTTTTTCACAATTCCTGACATTTAATCCCAGTACAAATTCCCTGTTTTATGTCAGTTAGGATCACCACTTTATTTTAAGAATGTGAAATGTCAGAATAATAGTAGAGAGAATGATTTATTTCAGCTTTTATTTCTTTATTCACATTCCCAGTGGTTCAGAAGTTTACATACACTCAAGTAGAAGTTGGTAGCATTGCTTTTGAATTGTTTAACTTGGGTGAAACTTTTCGGGTAGCCTTCCACAAGCTTCCCACATTAAGTTGGGGGAATTTTGTCCCATTCCTCCTGACAGAGCTGGCGTAATTGAGTCAGGTTTGTAGGCCTCCTTGCTCGCAAAAGTTTTTTCAGTTCTGCCCACAAATGTTCTATAGGATGAAGACCAGCACCCCCACAACATGATACTGCCACCCCCATGCTTAACGGTTGTGATGGTGTTCTTTGAATTTGCAAGCCTCCCCCTTTTTCCTCCAAACAAAACAATGGGCATTATGGCCAAACAGTTCTATTGTTGTTTCATCAGACCAGAGGACATTTCTCCAAAAAGTACAATCTTTGTCCCCATGTGTAGTTGCAAACCGTAGTCTGGCTTTTTATGGCGGCTTTGGAGCGATGGTTTCTTCCTTGCTGAGTGGCCTTTCAATTTATGTCAATATAGGACTCGTTTTACTGTGGATATAGATACTTCTGTACATGCTTCCTCCAGCTTCTTCACACGGTCATTTCCTGTTGTTCTGGGATTGATCTGCACTTTTTGCACCAAAGTATGTTCATCTCTAGGAGACAGAACGCGTCTCCTTCCTGAGTGGTATGACGGCTGCGTGGTCCCATGGTGTTTATACTTGCATGCTATTGTTTGTACAGATGAACATGGTACCTTCAGGCATTTGGAAATTGCTCCCAAGGATGAACCAGACTTGTGGAGATCGAAAAACAATTCTGAGGTCTTGGCTGATTTCTTTTGAATTTCCCATGATGTCAAGCAAAGAGGCACTGAGTTTGAAGGTAGGCCTTGAAATACATCCACAGGTACACCTCCAATTGACTCAAATTATGTCAATTAGCCTATCAGAAGCTTGACATAAAGCCATGACATAATTTTCTGGAATTCTCCAAGCTGTTTAAAGGCACAGTCAACTTAGTGCATGTACATTTCTGACCCACTGGAATTGTGATACAGTGAATTATAAGTGAAATAATCTGTCTGTAAACAATTGTTGGAAAGATTACTTCTGTCATCCACAAAGTAGATGTTCTAACTGACTTGCCAAAACTATAGTTTGTTAACAAGAAATTTGTGGAGTGATTGAAAAATGAGTTTTAATGACTCCAACCTAAGTTTATGTAAACTTCTGATTTCAACCATACATGGCATAACAAAATATTTTTAAATTACAGTTTTTTAAATCGATAATATCCTTTTGTCCAATCTGTAGTCACATTTTCAAAACTCTAAACACAGTTCGCACAACATCCGTCTGAGGTGGACCATACCATTAACACAATTCATGTTGTTTCACAGAATATGCAGTCAATTAACACGTTTCTAAAATGCTTACATTTTATTTACACACAAGCTTACCCAATAGCAAAATTATGTCTCTTTCTTGTATGATTTACAAATGCTTGGACACAGCAGGCCAGAAATGAAGACCTCATGTTCAAAACCTTAAATATAGTATAACAACAGCAGCTCAAAGGCTATATTGAAACACCTGATAAGCATTTTTGAATTAACAGATAATTGAAACATTGAGCTGATTTACTGTAAATTGTGTAAAATAAACCATCCACAGCTGATTCCAATCTCAATCGGAGACATAGCCAGGTGTTGAAGTTCTTTCAATTACATGGACATACACAGTAAAAAAGGGGACTCTTTGGATTGATTTTGTTCAATTTGGATACAGAACAAAACAGAGGAGCAGAGAGAGAAAAATAAATGTCTGGACAAGGGAGAGGAGTAGTTGGACCAGGGATAGGAGTAGCTGGATCAAGCAGAGGAGGAGTTGGACCAGGACAATGGAGAAGGAGAGGTAGGGGGAGAGGAGTAAGAATGTGTGGTGGTGTTCAAAGGAGAGTAAGAGCTGTTGTCACTGATGAAATAAGAGCCACCATCATAGACCATGTGAGAAACCTTGGTCTATCACTGAGAGGCTGGAGAAAGAGTCCAGCCTAATCTCAGACGGTCAACCATGGCTTCCAATATACGGAATTTTCAACAAACCAACAGGTAAGTGATGCGTTTCACAACGGCTTATTCCATCATTACTGTTGCTATGTCCCACAGTAACTGTAGGCCACCAGGCCCAACGCAAATATATACAGTGACTTGCGAAAGTATTCACCCCCTTGGCATTCCTATTTGTTGCCTTACAACCTGGAATTAAAATAGATTTTTGGGGGGTTTGTGTCATTTGATTTACACAACATGCCTACCACTTTGAAGTTACAAAATATGTTTTATTGTGAAACAAACAAGAGATGACAAAAAATCTGAACTTGAGTGTGCATAACTATTCACCCCCCAAGTCTCTTGGGGTATGTCTCTATAAGCTTGGCACATCTAGCCACTGGGATTTATGCCCATTCTTCAAGGCAAAACTGTTCCAGCTCCAAGCTCCAGCTCCAACCTCCGTCCCAGTATCAAATCTCTGGAAGACTGAAACAGGTTTCCCTCAATAATTTTTTGTATTTAGCGCCATCCATCATTCCTTCAATTCTGACCAATTTCCCAGTCCCTGCCGATGAAAAACATCCCCACAGCTGTGTTGTCGGGGAGATGAGAGGTGTTGGGTTTGCGCCAGACATAGCATTTTCCTTGATGGCCAAAAAGCTCAATTTTAGTCTCATCTGACCAGAGTACCTTCTTCCGTATGTTTGGGGAGTCTCCCACGTGCCTTTTGGTGAACACCAAACATGTTTGCTTAATTTGTTCTTTAATTCATGCCTTTTTTCTGGCCACTCTTCCTTAAAGCCCAGCTCTGTGGAGTGCACAGCTTAAAGTGGTCCTATGGACAGATACTTCAATCTCCGCTGTGGAGCTTTGCAGCTCCTTCAGGGTTATCTTTGGTCTCTTTGATGCCTCTCTGATTAATCACCTTCTTGCCTGGTCTGTGAGTTTTGGTGGGCAGGTTTGTTGTGGTGCCATATTCATTAAATATTTTAATAATGGATTTAATGGTGCTCTGTGGGATGTTCAAAGTTTCAGATATTGTTTTATAACCCAACCCTGATCTGTACTTTTCCACAACTTTATCCCTGACCATGGTGCCGCTTGCTTGGTGGTGCCCCTTACTTAGTGGTGTTGCAGATTCTGGAGCCTTTCAGGACAGGTGTATATATATACTGAGATCATGTGACAGATCATGTGACACTTAGATTGCACACAGATGGACTTTATTTAACAAATTATGTGACTTCTGAAGGTAATTGGTTGCACCAGATCTTATTTAGGGGCTTCATAGCAAAGGGGGTGAATACATAAACTCAGCAAAAAATGAAACGTTCTCTCACTGTCAGCAAAGTTTTCAGCAAACTTAACATGTGTAAATATTTGTATGAACATAACAAGATTCAACAACTGAGAAATACACTGAACAAGTTTCACAGACATGTGACTAACAGAAATTGAATAAAGTGTCCCTGAACAAAGGAGGGGTCAAAATCAAAAGTAACAGTCAGTATCTGGTGTGGCTACCAGTTGCATTAAGGTCTGCAGTGCATCTCCTCCTCATGGACTGCACCAGATTTGCCAGTTCTTGCTGTGAGATGTTACATCACTCTTCCAAGGCACCTGCAAGTTCCCGGACATTTCTGCGGGGAATAGCCCTAGCCCTCACCCTCCGATCCAACAGGTCCCAGATGTGCTCAATGAGATTGAGATCCGGGCTCTTTGCTGGCCATGGCAGAACACTAACATTCCTGTCTTGCAGGAAATCATGCACAGAATGAGCAGTATGGCTGGTGGCATTGTCATGCTGGAGGGTCATGTCAGGATGAGCCTGCAGGAAGGGAACCACATGAGGGAGGAGGATGTCTTCCCTGTAAAGCACAGCGTTGAGATTGCCTGCAATGACAACAAGCTCAGTCCGATGATGCTGTGAAACACCGCCCCAGACCATGACGGACACTCCACCTCCAAATCGATCCCACTCCAGAGTACAGGCCTCGGTATAACGCTCATTCCTTCGACTATAAACGTGAATCCGACCACCAGCACTGGTGAGACAAAACCCTGACTTGTCATTGAAGAGCACTTTTTGCCAGTCCTGTCTGGTCCAGCGACGGTGGGTTTGTGCCCATAGGCGACGTTGTTGCCGGTGATGTCTGGGTGAGGACCTGCCTTACAACAGGCCTACAAGCCCTCAGTCCAGTCTCTCTCAGCCTATTGCGAACAGTCTGAGCACTGATGGAGGGATGGTGTGTTCCTGTTGTAACTCATACAGTTGTTGTTGCCATCCTGTACCTGTCCCGCAGGTGTGATGTTCGGATGTACCGATCCTGTGCAGGTGTTGTTAAACGTGGTCTGCCACTGCGAGGATGATCAGCTGTCCATCCTGTCTCCCTGTAGAGCTGTCTTAGGCGTCTCACAGTACGGACATTGCAATTTGTTGCCCTGGCCACATCTGTAGTCCTCATGCCTCCTTGCAGCATGCCTAAGGCACGTTCACGCAGATGAGCAGGAACCCTGGGCATCTTTCTTTTGGTGTTTTTCAGAGTCAGTAGAAAGGCGACTTTCGTGTCCTAAGTTTTCATAACTGTGACCTTAATTGCCTACAGTCTGTAAACTGTTAGTGTCTTAACGACTGTTCCACAGGTGCATATTCAATCATTGTTTATGGTTCAATGAACAAGCATGGGAAACAGTGTTGAAATCCTTTACAAATAAGATCTGTGAAGTTATTTAGATTTTTACGAATGATCTTTGAAAGACAGGGTCCTGAAAAAGGGACTGTTTTTTGCTGATTTTATGCACGCACCACTTTTCCGTTTAGAATTTTTTTAAATAATTTTTTCAACAAATTCTGTTTTTCACTTCACCTATTTAGATTATTTTGTGTATGTCCATTACATAATAGCAAAATAAAAATGACTATTTGAATGACAGGTTGAAATGCAACAAAATAGGGGGATGAACACTTTTGCAAAGCACTGTGTGTTGTATTTTTGTTCCTCTAAAGTACACAACATCTTCCTCACTCTGGGGGAAGAGAAAAGCTCCTCAGTGAAGACCAAGAGCAGGTCATTGCTGACAATGCAATAAATCAGAATTGTAGAGGACAACCTGGTATTTCACAATGTGGAAAGCATCAGCCTGACTACCATTGCTTGGACTCTGACCAAACACAGTTCAAATGAAATGAAACAGTTGTACACATTTGAACTCAAATGAGTTCAAATAAAACAGTTGTACCAAGTTCCTTCTGAAAGGAACAGTGAGCAGGTCAAGGAACTCCGGCACCAATAAGTCCAGGTATGGTGTCTATCCAATATGTCTTGTTCTATAGTGAGTTTAACACTATGCTACTCTACTTGTTAACATGGGTTACAATGCATACAGTGGGACATACTGAAAAGCATTTACACATACTGTGTTTGATTTCTTTCAGAGAGTCATGGAGTTGGAGGCTAATCAGACCCCACATGAAATCATTAATGTAGAGGAGGCAGGGTTCAACCTGGCAAAAAAAAAGTTGGCGGTGAAGAAACGTCATTGGGAAAAGGGCCACCGTGGATGTGCCGGGTCAGAGAGGAGGAAATATCACAATGTGTGCTGCAATCTGGAGTGCTGGTTTGGTGCTGCAGAAGTGCCAGATAGGTCCCTAAGACACTGAGCGCCTTCTTTTGTTTTTAGATGACCTCCGCCAACAACTGGTGCCAGAAGCAGACAGGGAACATGTGGGAGGAAAAATGAGGACGTTTTATTTATTTATTTAACCTTTTTTTAACTAGGCAAATCAGTTAAGAACAAATTCTTATTTACATTGATGGCCTACCAAGAGGAAAAAGACCTCCTGCGGGGATGGGGCTGGGATTTAAACAAATTAAATTTAAAATAACATAAATATAGGACAAAACGCACATCACGACAAGAGAGACAACACAACACTGCATAAAGAGAGAGTAAATGTGCTAGAGTTTTGACAGAATTATTAGATATAGTTAGTGTATGTAGAGAACATTTTTTTCATCTTGAAATGTAGAGTTGTATTTAATTAACAAAATGTGGTTTTGAGCATGAAATGTACTATTTGGCTAATTGTGTGATGTAGGTGTGTTGCTGTGTTAAGAGTTTAGAAAAAGTATCTTAAGTATAGGTAAACACTTGTTAGCAATTGTAAAAAACTGTAATATATTTGAGTTGTTTTTTTCTTTTATCTACAGGAAAAATCATGTGGTCAATTGATTTGTATTCATAATTTGTAGACCGTTATAAAGTTCGACATATGCGCATGTCTGCAATTTCTACGTATTTGGTTAGATGAAAAAGTGAACACTTTCAAAGATAATGTTATTCCTAGATGGCACTCAGAATCCTTGTAATGTATTCCAAGGTAAAGTTTCACATTTACAGCAATTACGAGTATTTGACCATTTTCCTATGCCTGGATTATCAGAGACGCTTTTAAATGTAGTCTAAATGCTATCTGATTTATTTAAGTCTATCTTTTGGTGTAGACTGTTGTGTTTTATGACTCATTCACCCCAGGGTGTATTCGTTCTAGTTCAACTATTAAAATGATTGATAATGATAAGTCATTATAATTAGTCATTTTGTTTTGCAGAACAAGAAGTAAAAATTCCAGAAGCATTTATTGAGTTATCACCTGTATTTGTTACTCATTTTTAATCGTCATGATGTTAAGGCCAGGCACCACAGGCTAATAAGGATTTTTTTTCCTTTACTCTCATCCGACTGAAACTTTGCAAGTTAAAAGTATATATATTATTGTATTAAAAGCTGTATTTTTTTTAATGTTATTTACATATGCAAATGAGGCAAAACCTCCTTAAATATGTGCTATTTTGCATATCAAGAGAATCCGTTTTTCCACACATTTGTCACGACTTCTGCCGAAGTTGGTGCCTCTCCTTGTTTGGGTGGCGTTCGGCTGTCGACGTCACCGGCTTTCTAGCCTCCACCGATCTACATTTCTTTTTCCATTTGTTTTGTCTGTATTGTACACACCTGGTTCCCATTACATTTTAATTATTTCCCTATTTAACCCTCTGGAGCCATCATGGTTTTGTGCGTGTTTATTATTGTCAGTTGTCTCGGTTATGTGATTCTGGATTTTCGTTCTCCTTGTTGGAAGATTATTTTTGAGTAACGTTACTATAATTACTCATCTCTGTGTCCTGCGCCTAACTCTGCCTTACCCACATCACCTAGACACTGACAACATTGCTTGATGGCTGTCACGCCTTGGTCTTAGTATTTTGTGTTTTCTTTCTTTATTTGGTCAGGCCAGGGTGTGACATGGGTTTATTTTGATGTGTTTTTGTATTGGGGTTTAGTAGGTATTGGGATTGTGGTTGAGTAGGGTTGTCTAGCATAGGCTATGGCTGCCTGAGGCGGTTCTCAGAGTCAGGTGATTCTCGTTGTCTCTGATCGGGAACCATAGTTAGGTAGCCTGGGTTTCACTGTGTGTTTGTGGGTGATTGTTCCTGTCTCTGTGTTTGTTGTCACAAGATAGGCTGTATAGGTTTTCACGTTCCGTTTGTTGTTTTTTTGTATATTTAGTTATTTCATGTATCGTTCTAATTTTCATTAAAGAACATGAATAACCACCATGCCGCATTTTGGTCCACTCTCTTTCAACAGACGAACGCCGTTACAAAATCGCCCACCACACCCAGACCAAGCGGCGTGTCAACAGGCAGCGACAGCAGAAGCAGTGAAAGGAGGAACGGACATGGGAGGATGAATTGTTCGGAGAAGGACCCTGGGATCAGCCTGGAGAATATCGCCGCCCCAAAGAAGAACTGGAGGCGGCGAGAGCTGAGAGGCGCTGGTATGAGGAGAAGCAACAGCGGCAGCAGGAGCAACAATATCGGGACTACACTACTTGGGAGGAAATAGACAGGTGGGCGGTCGACCCAGAGAGAGTGCCGGAACCCGCCTGGGATTCGCTGGAGCAGTGCGAAGCAGGTTATAGGAGAATGGAGTTGGAGAGACAAGCACGGCGGCGCAGAAGGAAGCCCGAGAGTCAGCCCCAAAAATGTATTTGGGGGGGGGGGGCTCAGGGAGAGTGTGGCAGAGTCAGGAGTCAGACCTGAGCCAACTCTCCCTGTTTATCGTGAGGAGCCAAGGAGGAGACCAGAACCAGAGCCGGTGTTAGAGGTGAGCGAAGCAGAGACTGTGAAGGAGTTAATGGGGAAAGTGGAGGAGAGAGTAATGAGGGAGTTGCTAGTTTGGTGCTTTAGGTACGATATTCGTCCGACGGAGCGTGTCGGGGATTTGATGGCACCTGGGTCAGCGCTCCATACTCGTCCTGAGGTGCGTGTTAGTCGGCTGGTGAAAACTGTGCCAGCCCTGCTCTCAGGCTCTCCAGTACACCTTCACGGTCCGGTCCATCCTGTGCCACCTTCACACACCAGTCCTCCGGTGGCAGCTCCCCGCACCAGGCTTCCTGTGCGTGTCCTCGGTCCAGTACCACCAGTTCCAGCACCACACACCAGGCCTTCAGTGCGCCTCGCCTGTTCAGCGCAGCCAGAGCCTTTCTCCTCTCCAGTGCTGTCGGAGTCTCCCACCTGTTTAGCGCTGCCGGAGCCTCCCGCCTGTTCAGCGCAGCCAGCGCTTTCCTCCTCTCCTGCGCTGCCGGAGTCTCCCGCATGTTCAGCGCTGCCAGCCTGCATGGAGCAGCCTGAGCTGCCAGCCTGCATGGAGCAGCCTGAGCTGCCAGCCTGCATGGAGCAGCCTGAGCTGCCAGTCTGCATGGAGCAGCCAGAGTTGCCAGTCTGCATGGAGCAGCCAGAGTTGCCAGTCTGCATGGAGCAGCCAGAGTTGCCAGTCTGCATGGAGCAGCCAGAGTTGCCAGTCTGCATGGAGCAGCCAGAGTTGCCAGTCTGCATGGGGGGTTCTGTCACGCCTTGGTCTTAGTATTTAGTGTTTTCTTTATTTATTTGGTCAGGCCAGGGTGTGACATGGGTTTATTTTGGTGTGTTTTTGTATTGGGGTTTAGTAGGTATTGGGATTGTGGTTGAGTAGGGTTGTCTAGCATAGTCTATGGCTGCCTGAGGCGGTTCTCAATCAGAGTCAGGTGATTCTCGTTGTCTCTGATCGGGAGCCATATTTAGGTAGCCTGGGTTTTTACTGTGTGTTTGTGGGTGATTGTTCCTGTCTCTGTGTTTGTTGTCACAAGATAGGCTGTATAGGTTTTCATGTTCCGTTTGTTGTTTTTGGTATATTTAGTTATTTCATGTATCGTTCTAATTTTCATTAAAGAACATGAGTAACCACCACGCCACATTTTGGTCCGCTCCTCTTTCTACAGACGAACGTCGTTACAATGGCATAATGTTTTTTAAATGTTTTAATTTTGATAAGACACTCAATGGTCAGACTTTTACAGTTTATTTACATTTACATTACATTTAAGTCATTTAGCAGACGCTCTTATCCAGAGCGACTTACAAATTGGTGCATTCACCTTATGACATCCAGTGGAACAGCCACTTTACAATAGTGCATCTAAATCTTTTAGGGGGGGGGGGTGAGAATGATTACTTTATCCTATCCTAGGTATTCCTTAAAGAGGTGGGGTTTCAGGTGTCTCCGGAAGGTGGTGATTGACTCCGCTGTCCTGGCGTCGTGAGGGAGTTTGTTCCACCATTGGGGGGCCAGAGCAGCGAACAGTTTTGACTGGGCGAGCAGGCCAGAGGTGGATGAACGCAGTGCCCTTGTTTGGGTGTAGGGCCTGATCAGAGCCTGGAGGTACTGAGGTGCCGTTCCCCTCACAGCTCCGTAGGCAAGCACCATGGTCTTGTAGCGGATGCGAGCTTCAACTGGAAGCCAGTGGAGAGAGCGGAGGAGCGGGGTGACGTGAGAGAACTTGGGAAGGTTGAACACCAGACGGGCTGCGGCGTTCTGGATGAGTTGTAGGGGTTTAATGGCACAGGCAGGGAGCCCAGCCAACAGCGAGTTGCAGTAATCCAGACGGGAGATGACAAGTGCCTGGATTAGGACCTGCGCCGCTTCCTGTGTGAGGCAGGGTCGTACTCTGCGGATGTTGTAGAGCATGAACCTACAGGAACGGGCCACCGCCTTGATGTTAGTTGAGAACGACAGGGTGTTGTCCAGGATCACGCCAAGGTTCTTAGCGCTCTGGGAGGAGGACACAATGGAGTTGTCAACCGTGATGGCGAGATCATGGAACGGGCAGTCCTTCCCGGGAGGAAGAGCAGCTCCGTCTTGCCGAGGTTCAGCTTGAGGTGGTGATCCGTCATCCACACTGATATGTCTGCCAGACATGCAGAGATGCGATTCGCCACCTGGTCATCAGAAGGGGGAAAGGAGAAGATTAATTGTGTGTCGTCTGCATAGCAATGATAGGAGAGACCATGTGAGGTTATGACAGAGCCAAGTGACTTGGTGTATAGCGAGAATAGGAGAGGGCCTAGAACAGAGCCCTGGGGGACACCAGTGGTGAGAGCGCATGGTGAGGAGACAGATTCTCGCCACGCCACCTGGTAGGAGCGACCTGTCAGGTAGGACGCAATCCAAGCGTGGGCCGCGCCCGGAGATGCCCAACTCGGAGAGGGTGGAGAGGAGGATCTGATGGTTCACAGTATCGAAGGCAGCCGATAGGTCTAGAAGGATGAGAGCAGAGGAGAGAGAGTTAGCTTTAGCAGTGCGGAGCGCCTCCGTGATACAGAGAAGAGCAGTCTCAGTTGAATGACTAGTCTTGAAACCTGACTGATTTGGATCAAGAAGGTCATTCTGAGAGAGATAGCGGGAGAGCTGGCCAAGGACGGCACGTTCAAGAGTTTTGGAGAGAAAAGAAAGAAGGGATACTGGTCTGTAGTTGTTGACATCGGAGGGATCGAGTGTAGGTTTTTTCAGAAGGGGTGCAACTCTCGCTCTCTTGAAGACGGAAGGGATGTAGCCAGCGGTCAGGGATGAGTTGATGAGCGAGGTGAGGTAAGGGAGAAGGTCTCCGGAAATGGTCTGGAGAAGAGAGGAGGGGATAGGGTCAAGCGGGCAGGTTGTTGGGCGGCCGGCCGTCACAAGACGCGAGATTTCATCTGGAGAGAGAGGGGAGAAAGAGGTCAGAGCACAGGGTAGGCCAGTGTGAGCAGAACCAGCGGTGTCGTTTGACTTAGCAAACGAGGATCGGATGTCGTCGACCTTCTTTTCAAAATGGTTGACGAAGTCATCTGCAGAGAGGGAGGAGGGGGGGGGAGGATTCAGGAGGAAGGAGAAGGTGGCAAAGAGCTTCCTAGGGTTAGAGGCAGATGCTTGGAATTTAGAGTGGTAGAAAGTGGCTTTAGCAGCAGAGACAGAGGAGGAAAATGTAGAGAGGAGGGAGTGAAAGGATGCCAGGTCCGCAGGGAGGCGAGTTTTCCTCCATTTCCGCTCGGCTGCCCGGAGCCCTGTTCTGTGAGCTCGCAATGAGTCGTCGAGCCACGGAGCGGGAGGGGAGGACCGAGCCGGCCTGGAGGATAGGGGACATAGAGAGTCAAAGGATGCAGAAAGGGAGGAGAGGAGGGTTGAGGAGGCAGAATCAGGAGATAGGTTGGAGAAGGTATGAACAGAGGGAAGAGATGATAGGATGGAAGAGGAGAGAGTAGCGGGGAGAGAGAGCGAAGGTTGGGATGGCGCGATACCATCCGAGTAGGGGCAGTGTGGGAAGTGTTGGATGAGAGCGAGAGGGAAAAGGATACAAGGTAGTGGTCGGAGACTTGGAGGGGAGTTGCAATGAGGTTAGTGGAAGAACAGCATCTAGTAAAGATGAGGTCGAGCGTATTGCCTGCCTTGTGAGTAGGGGGGAAGGTGAGAGGGTGAGGTCAAAGAGGAGAGGAGTGGAAAGAAGGAGGCAGAGAGGAATGAGTCAAAGGTAGACGTGGGGAGGTTAAAGTCGCCCAGAACTGTGAGAGGTGAGCCGTCCTCAGGAAAGGAGCTTATCAAGGCATCAAGCTCATTGATGAACTCTCCGAGGGGACCTGGAGGGCGATAAATGATAAGGATGTTAAGCTTGAAAGGGCTGGTAACTGTGACAGCATGAAATTCAAAGGAGGCGATAGACAGATGGGTAAGGGGAGAAATAGAGAATGACCACTTGGGAGAGATGAGGATCCCGGTGCCACCACCCCGCTGACCAGAAGCTCTCGGGGTGTGCGAGAACACGTGGGCGGACGAAGAGAGAGCAGTAGGAGTAGCAGTGTTATCTGTGGTGATCCATGTTTCCGTCAGTTCCAAGAAGTCGAGGGACTGGAGGGAGGCATAGGCTGAGATGAACTCTGCCTTGTCGGCCGCAGATCGGCAGTTCCAGAGGCTACCGGAGACCTGGAACTCCACGTGGGTCGTGCGCGCTGGGACCACCAGATTAGGGTGGTCGCGGCCACGCGGTGTGGAGCGTTTGTATGGTCTGTGCAGAGAGGAGAGAACAGGGATAGACAGACACATAGTTGACAGGCTACAGAAGAGGCTACGCTAATGCAAGGAGATTGGAATGACAAGTGGACTACACGTCTCGAATGTTCAGAAAGTTAAGCTTACGTAGCAAGAATCTTATTGACTAAAATGATTAAAATGATACAGTACTGCTGAAGTAGGCTAGCTGGCAGTGGCTGCGTTGTTGACTTTGTAGGCTAGCTGGCAGTGGCTGCGTTGTTGACACTACACTAATCAAGTCGTTCCGTTGAGTGTAATAGTTTCTACAGTGCTGCTATTCGGGGCTAGCTGGCTAGCTAGCAGTGTTGATTACGTTATGTTGCGTTAAAAGAACGACAATAGCTGGCTAGCTAACCTAGAAAATGGCTCTAGACTACACAATTATCTTTGATACACAGACGGCTATGTAGCTAGCTATGTAGCTAGCTACGATCAAACAAATCAAACCGTTGTGCTGTAATGAAATGAAATGAAAATGTGATACTACCTGTGGAGCGAAGCGGAATGCGACCGGGTTGTTGAGTGCGGAAGTTCTATTCAGTAGACGTTGGCTAGCTGTTGGCTAGCTAGCAGTGTCTCCTACGTTAAGGACGACAAATAGCTGGCTAGCTAACCTCGGTAAATTAAGATAATCACTCTAAGACTACACGCTCTAAACTACACAATTATCTTGGATACGAAGACAGCAAAGACAACTATGTAGCTAGCTAACACTACACTAATCAAGTCGTTCAGTTGAGTGTAATAGTTTCTACAGTGCTGCTATTCGGTAGACTGTGGACGTTTGCTAGCTGGCTAGCTGCTGGGCAGATAGCAGTGTAGACTACGTTAGGACGACGAAATACGAAGTTGCAATAGAAGTGCTGACTGTTTCACTTTGTTGTCCTCTTTCTTTTTCTTTTTCTTATTTCATGGAATTATTTAAAAAACACTATTCACATGTATGACAGATGCATATTTAGCATATATTTATAGATAAAGACACAAAATCAAAATGACACAAGATATTAAAAAAGCTTCTGTAAACATCTGACTATAAGACCTAAGAACCTGTGTGTGTAGAATAATGTGAATATACGTCCTTTGAAGACTGAGAAATTGGCGCATGGGGAACATTTCATTTAGAGAAAATGGCCGATTTAAAGAGGCTAATACAGTGGTTCCCAAACATTTTATAGTCCCGTACCCCTTCAAACATTCAACCTCCAGCTGCGTACCCCCTCTAGCACCAGGGTCAACGCACTGTCAAATGTTGTTTTTTGCCATCATTGCAAGCCTGTCACACACACTATACGATACATTTATTAAACATAGAATGAGTGGGAGTTTTTGTCACAGCCCGGCTCGTGGGAAGTGACAAAGAGCTCTTATAGGACCAGGGAACAAATAATAACATAATAATAATCAATAATTTTGCTATTTATTTAACCATCTTAAAAATCAAACCTTATTTGTTCATCAGAAATTGTGAATAACTCACCATAGGTTCATGAGAAGGGTGTGCTTGAAAGGATGCTCATATTTGAGATCCTCAGTCTTAAGTCATTTTCCACGAACAGTCTGTGCCTGTATTTAGTTTGCATGCTAGTGAGGGCCGAGAATCCACTCTCACATAGGTACGTGGTTGCAAAGGGCATCAGTGTATTAACAGCACGATTTGCCAAGGCAGGATAATCTGAGCGCTGCCCAATCCAGAAATCGTACATTTTCACAGAACCGCTTATTGTAATTTCGATGAGGCTCTCTTGTTCAGATATCAGTAAGTGTACTGGAGGCAGGGCATGAAAGGGATAATCCAGTGGCTTATGTTTTATTTTTTTGTTTCTAAATGTCTGCGCAAGAGTGAAGGTTTCATCGAGTTGTGAGATGGTACTTTTGCACATATAACACACTGTGGCTGAGGAAAGGCACTACACCCAATATAAGTGAACCCTAAATCAATGTAGTTCTCATCATATTTGAGAGTCTTCGATGGTCCAAAGTCCCTGTCTGTTGTTCGGTGCTTTCCCGGGTAAGGGGGCAGTAGCTTGGTGCTTTCCCGGGTAAGGGGGCAGTAGTACTTCGGCTGCATCAGATTCACAACTGTCAGTGTCCATGCTAGCTGGGCTAACAACAAAATGTATAATTTTTTTATTTATTTTACTAGGCAAGTCAGTTAAGAACAAATTCTTATTTTCAATGATGGCCTAGGAACAGTGGGTTAACTGCCTGTTCCGGGGCAGAACAACAGATTTTGTACCTTCTCAGCTCAGGGATTTGAACTTGCAACCTTTCGGTTACTAGTCCAATGCTCTAACCGCTAGGCTACCCTGCCACCACTGATGCTAGCATTGGATGTGCTCGTGGAAGCAGAACACTGTGTCGTCGACAGGTGCAGGTGCAGGTGTAGTACTGCTGGTAGTAGCAGTACCAATAGAGCTGTATGTGTCTCTATGGCCTTACTAAATGGACTGTTTGAAAATGTGAAAATAAATTAATGTGAATCACATTTTTATTTGCCCTACCCCGACTGCATTGTGCGTACCCCAGTTTGGGAATACCTGGGCTAATGCAATTAAAATGTACTTTCCATAAATATTACCATTAATTAAACTGTTATTCGTAATATCACTTCTAAACTGACAAATAAACATCAAATATACCTTTTACAAATACTTTAGCATGTTTAATACATTTGCTTCAAGCAATAGAGCATATGCTTTGAATACTGGTCTGTTGGAAAAAAATATGCAGTTTCAGGCAAATTCTCATATCACTTTGCTCAATTTGTCACATACAAGGATTTTGAATGACTGTTGAAATGTGCAGAACATTACTCAGCAACGCCTGCCACATATGTAAGGCCGTCTTTGAGTTGTTGCTGGTGCCGCTTAACTTTCTTGACTGTGTCATGGGACCTGCCCCTGCGCTTGACACACTCCATTGAAGCAGCATCAGCTCTCAAGCATCAGCTCTCACAACTCCCACTTGCTTCCAGTGTCACCAAAGTGCTGTCAAGCCACAATCACATTTGACATAGCAGTGGCTCCCTCATTGAACGTGGCTACTGCCATACTGTCTGCTGCGTCAATTCGGCTTTTGCACACAAAGACAGGTTTGGGGCATCATGACCATTTTACAGAGTTCAGATATTCATTTGCATTCTGGGTTCCTCCGTGCTACATTCTTTTGAGGAGGTTATCATTTGACATCCTATGATGTACTGGTACCATTTTCTGTGCAACCTCTCTACTAAAAAAATGTACGGCCTTCATGGTTTTTGCGACTGGGTGGATCTTCACCATTGTCTAAGGCTCGCCGGTACCAGTACCAATGCACACACCTATCCCGTAGCTGGAAGTGAATCCTCTCTTGTGCCAAGTGTCATCAAAGGATACAGGAATGTCTATGATGACATCCTCATCCTCCTTTAGCAACTCTCCTATGTCTGGGGGTGGTATTTATTACGTCGGTCGACATTACAGTCATAACGCAGGACTAAATATCAGCATGTTACCCTATGTAAATATTAGCATATCCGCATGTATTTACTTTATGTAAAGCTAGTTTCTCAGTAATCACAGTAGGCTACAGCCCTATGACACTGTAGGCCTATGTGACGTTCTCATTGTACAGTTACGTTTTCCTATTCACTTTGAATACATTTGCTGGAGCAAGAAAATAAATATTATTTATACACAGCAAGTCACCTGACAATGATGTGCTACTCTCCCTTTTTATTTACCTGTCACTCTCCTGTCATGTCTCTGATATGAGCTGAGATGCAAGGAAGGAATTTGCTTATTTTTCTTTAGAGCTGCATAACCAAGGCCAAGTTCATAGGCTAGAAAAAACATCCTCACATTTATATCAAATGCCATCTCTCCCCTGGAGCACTCCTGCAGCCTGGATGAAGTGTAAACTCTCCTCATAATTGCATCACGATCACCTTCACAGTGTGCACATTCTATTATGACAGAATTACAGAATCCCTGGTTGGTGGAGCCTATGGTGATTTTCAGTCCAGTGTTTAAACAGTTAGGGTAAATCAAATCATGTACAAGTTGGTTTATTTGTGACATGTGGACTAAAAGCCACTGTTGGCTGGCTGTTGTCTGGTTGATCAGCTGCTAGCTGTCATCTTCATCTCATACTGTAGGGTATATTCTTTGAGATTTTCTCATTCTGTCTCTTTATGTGGACTCTTCGCAAGATATATTTTTAAACAAGAAAGTGCTGCGCGGCACGTGAGGCATTTTAACCAATCAGGTTTCCGGAAAGGGCCTTTAAATGCTAGTAACCAATCGGATGTCAGGGAATTAATCATCTAGGGTATAGCCATGTATGGACTAGCTAACCATATGCTGCGGAAATCAAGCTTATGAATCATATCTGATTGAACAGGTAGATTTAAAAAAATACCAGTTGAAGTTCAACATGAAACATGCTAACAAGAACGACATTTATGGTAGGTGTAGTTGACGGAGTTGGGATAAAATTATACAAATCAAATATTTAAACACATTATTGCAGATTTATTTGTACATTTTATGAAAGTATGGAAGTTGCAAAATATCCCAAAATCTGAAAATTGACAGATGGAAGCAAAATCAAACTTTTTGCCTGTGGTGCCTGGACTTTATTTGTCTCTTTGACATAACAAGGAGACATTTTTTTAAAGTTGTCTGCAATAAATATATACATTATCATATGCTGTATATCCTGAAGTCCCTGGTCTTTCATTTATCATTTATCAACACAGAGGGAAGGCTACCAGAGGTCAGATGAATTCTCATTCCCCTTCACCAGGCAACTGCACCATTAAGTCATATATATATATATATATATATATACAGTGGGGAGAACAAGTATTTGAGACACTGCCGATTTTGCAGGTTTTCCAACTTACAAAGCATGTAGAGTTCTGTAATTTGTATCATTAGGTACACAATCTAAAACAAAACTCCAAAAGATCACATTGTAAGATTTTTAAGTAATTAATTTGCATTTTATTGCATGACATAAGTATTTAATACATCAGAAAAGCAGAATGTAATATTTGGTAAAGAAACCTTTGTTTGCAATTATAGAGATCATACGTTTCCTGTAGTTCTTGACCAGGTTTGCACACACTGCAGCAGGGATTTTGGCCCACTCTTCCATACAGATCTTCTCCAGATCCTTCAGGTTTCGGGGCTGTCGCTGGCCAATACAGACTTTCAGCTCCCTCCAAAGATATTCTATTGGATTCAGATCTGAAGACTGGCTAGGCCGCTCCAGAACCTTGAGATGCTTCTTCCGAGAGCCACTCCTTAGTTGCCCTGGCTGTGTGTTTCGGGTCGTTGTCATGCTGGAAGACCCAGCCACGACCCATCTTCAATGCTCTTACTGAGGGAAGGAGGTTGTTGGCCAAGATCTCGTGATACATGGCCCCATCCATCCTCCCCTCAATACGGTGCAGTCGTCCTGTCCCCTTTGCAGAAAAGCATCCCCAAAGAATGATGTTTCCACCTCCATGCTTCACGGTTGGGACGGTGTTCTTGGGGTTGTACTCATCCGTCTTCTTCCTCCAAACACGGCGAGTGGAGTTTAGACCAAAAAGCTCTATTTTTGTCTCATCAGACCACATGACCTTCTCCCATTCCTCCTCTGGATCATCCGGATGGTCATTGGCAAACTTCAGACGGGCCTGGACATGCGCTGGCTTGAGCAGGGGGACCTTGCGTGCACTGCAGGATTTTAATCCATGACGGCGTAGTGTGTTACTAATGGTTTTCTTTGAGACTGTGGCCCCAGCTCTCTTCAGGTCATTGACCGGGTCCTGCCATGTAGTTCTGGGCTGATCCCTCACCTTCCTCAAAATCATTGATGCCCCACGAGGTGAGATCTTGCATGGAGCCCCAGACCAAAGGTGATTGACCGTCATCTTGAACTTCTTCCATTTTCTAATAATTGCGCCAACAGTTGTTGCCTTCTCACCAAGCTGCTTGCCTATTGTCCTGTAGCCCATCCCAGCCTTGTGCAGGTCTACAATTTTATCCCTGATGTCCTTACACAGCTCTCTGGTCTTGGCCATTGTGGAGAGGTTGGAGTCTGTTTGATTGAGTGTGTGGACAGGTATCTTTTATACAGGTAACAAGTTCAAACAGGTGCAGTTAATACAGGTAATGAGTGGAGAACAGAAGGGCTTCTTAAACAAAAACTAACAGGTCTGTGAGAGTCGGAATTCTTACTGGTTGGTAGGTGATCAAATACTTATGTCATGCAATAAAATGCTAATTAATTACTTAAAAATCATACAATGTGATTTTCTGGATTTTTGTTTTAGATTCCGTCTCTCACAGTTGAAGTGTACCTATGATGAAAATTACAGACCTCTACATGCTATGTAAGTAGGAAATCCTGCAAAATCGACAGTGTATCAAATACTTGTTATCCCCACTGTATATATATATTATATATAGGATTTTCAAATCATAATCTGTATCTCCAGCCGTCCTGGTCACTTTTGTCCTTTACCATAATTCCCTTGGAGATCTCTATGCAAATTCGCTGGGGTGTCCTCACTCTTTTGCCTTTTTTGCTTATTGCACTCTGCTGTGCTCTGTATCAAAAGCTCTTCGGTACTCTCATTCACCAACCCTCTTCGTCACAAAGTTCTCAAATACATTCATTTCAATTTTATATTCCTGCACATACTCGCAAGCCTTTGCCAAGCACACACACACATGCACGCACGACACGTGCACGCATACATGCAAGCACACACAAAACACACACACACACACAAATTGGCACATGCCAACTGGTGCATTGAAAAGACAATTCAATCTGAATGGCCACTGGAGGCAGTGTTAAACGTCCTGAGGGGCTCGGAGGTCATTACTCCACTAATGGAGCCATATGGTCAGAAAACAAACACAAACGGCTCTTTTTCTCTACATAATAAGGTAATGAGGTTTCTCTTTGAGTTGAAAAAACAAAGGGATGAAGTATCTGTGTTTGCAGCTGTAGTTCTCTAACTTGTGAGACATGTCAATAACTTGCTGTCCTTCTTAATTGTAAACTCATGAAAGTCGACATAAAGTTTTCAACTTGGGCCGAGTTTAAATATAAGCTGCGTTTTGAGTGCAGGTACCGACTACTACAACATGGTACTTACAAATGATTGGAAATAGTGTAAATGGACTTAAAATTATAGTAGGTTTTGGATATCGACTAGAAAGAACTCTGATGTTACATTAGCTATGCACTGACTGAAAACAAATCTCTGTCTCTTTAAGTATACACACGTCACTTGGAGAAAAAAATCCAACATTTCAACCTTCTTCTCTTTTCATGAAAATGGTGGGCCAGTCGGTGTTTTTTTTAATGTGCGTTTCTCTATAATACCAAGCTCTGTCTGCTCTCTCCCGTCTCTGCTTCTCTCTTTTCCTCCACTCCCAGCTCTGAAGCAAAATCCTTCTGAGTTCCAATTAAGACTCAGAGCTGCTGTATGATAACAACACAAAGCATTGACAACATGCTACCTGTCAACGAGAACATCAACAACCACAATCTGTTCCCTTGCAAACAATCTCCATTACTCATAACTCACAAAAAACTCAAACTTTTTGAAATCCTTTCTAATTAGGCCTACCTGGTGATCTGACTCAAATGAAATGGCTCTGTTTTAGGAATTCCCTATTCAAATATACCTCTTGTGTTTTTGACAGGGGTATATTTAAGATGAATACCATAACAAACTGAGCATCACATTTCCTGATTGTTTAAATCATCTAATTACTGTAGGTAAACACAGTAGAAAGAATAAACACAGTAGAAAGAATCATTTCTTTCAGCTTTTATTTCTTTATTCACTTTCCCAGTGGGTCAGAAGTTTGCATACACTCAGGTAGTATTTGGTAGCATTGCCTTTAAATTGTTTAACTTGAGTCAAACATTTCAAAGAGCCTTCCCACAATAAGTTGGGTGAATTTAGGCCCATTCCTCCTGACAGTGCTGGTGTAACTGAGTCAGGTTTGTAGGCCTCCTTGCTCACACACGCTTTTTCAGTTCTGCCCACAAATTTTCTATGGGATTCAGGTCAGGGCTTTGTGATGGCCACTCCAATACCTTGACTTTGTTGTCCTTAAGACATTTTGCCACAACTTTGGAAGTATGCTTGTGGTCATTGTCCATTTGGAAGACCCATTTGCGACCAGGCTTTAACTTCCTGACTGATGTCTTGAGATGTTGCTTCAATATATCCACATCATTTTCCACCCTCATGATGCCATCTATTTTGTGAAGTGCACCAGTCCCTCCTGCAGCAAAGCACCCCCACAACATGATGCCGCCACCCCCGTGCTTCATGGTTGGGATGGTGTTCTTTGGCTTGCAAGCCTCCCCCTTTTTTCTCCAAACATAACAATGGTCATTATGGCATAACAGTTATATTTTTGTTTCATCAGACCAGAGGAATTTCTCCAAAATGTACAGTCTTTGTCCCCATGTGCATTTGCACACTGTAGTCTGGCTTTTTTATGGCGGCTTTGGAGCAGTGGCTTCTTCCTTGCTGAGCGGCCTTTCAGGTCATGTCGATATAGGAATCGTTTTACTCGTTTTAATTGTTGGATATAGATACTTTTGTACCTGTTTCCTCCAGCATCTTCACAAAGCCATTTGCTCTTGTTCTGGGATTGATTTGCACTTTTTGCACTAAAGTATGTTAATCTCTAGGAGACAGAACGCGTCTCCTTCCTGAGCGGTATGATGGCTGCGTTGTCCCATGGTGTTTATACTTGCGTACTATTGTTTGTACAGATGAACGTGGTACCAAGGATGAACCAGACTTGTGGAAGTCCCCCCCAAAATTCGGAGGTCTTGGCTGATTTCTTTTGATTTTCCCATGATGTCAAGCAAGAGGCACTGAGTTTGAAGGTAGGCCTTGAAATACATCCACAGGTACACCTCCAATTGACTCAAATGAGGCTAATTGACATATCAGAAGCTTCTCGCGATGACATAATTTTCTGGAATTTTCTAAGCTGTTTAAAGGCACAGTCAACTTAGTGTATGTAAACGTCTGACCCACTGGAATTGTGATACAGTGAATTATAAGTGAAATAATCTGTCTGTAAACAATTGTTGGAAAAATTACTTGCGTCATGCACACGGTAGATGTCCTAACTGACTTGCCAAAACTATAGTTTGTTAACAAGAAATTTGTGGAGTGGTTGAAAAACAAGTTTTGATGTCTCCAACCTAAGTGCATGTAAACTTCCGACTTCAACTATATAAAAGAAGACAGAGCCAATAGCATGTACAACTTTTTACTGGCTTTACCTTTTCTCTGAAAGCTTTGTTGCCGTCACACTGTTGGCAGGTCTGACATGTCCAACAGTATTCAAATGACACTTGTGTTAACATTGTAGACAGCCAGGTAATGCAACTAATCAAACAATCACTCAATCAACGAGTCAAGCAATTCATCCTAATTCTAAACGGCATGCTGTACATTGTGTTCGCTTTGTAGAAAATACAGGACAGAAGTCACATACTCTATGTCCCTGATGTCTTTCCTGCCCTGAATGGCAAAACACATAGCACACAAACATCCCCTCGCCTCTGGACAACAGGGATACAACTTATGTTTGTAAAGAGGGTGATCTGTTAAAACACATGCCCCCAACAAAGTAATCAATGTCAAACCCATTTCTCAGGAATACAGTCCCCTGGTGTGCAAGGCAGTGCTGTAACTGTGGTTAGAATGACATAGTGACAACCTGATGGCTGTCTGATCTAAAAGCTGCCCATGATCCATTCACTCAGAAGGTCGACTTTGTTTAAAGATTAAATGAAATGCATGTCTCAGCTGGGAGTGAGAGATTGTGTTTGGGGGAGATGGGGGGGTTTGAGTCATACATGTACCAGCCGCTCACGGAGGTGCTGATGAATCCCAAATGCCATTTTTATTCCATCGTTATACTCCTACTCCCACTAATGTTACTTTCGCACATACTTCTGCCTTTAAAATGATCTCACCACTTAATGCCAACAGAAACAGTGAATCCTCCCAAGGGAGGCCATCTCAGGAAAAGAGCTGATATGTTCTATCTTTCTCTCCTAATTGTCCCATTCCCCATTTTCTCCCTGATAATGGCTCTCCATGATGTATTAGGAAATTATCAGGTACAGTATCTTGCCAGAAGACTTGTCTGTAGAGAACATTGCTGTAGAGAACACAAGGAATCACTTAAGCCTTATAATAAACCAAATAGGCATTAATGACTGCAATTGTATAAAATGCAGTATAATTTAATTACAATCTTTACCTAGCTAGGTTTCACTACAACAGACAGTACATGAGTTTGAACACTACTAAGAACAAGTAGAACTGGATTATATAAGTAAGTGATAATCAACAAGAGGCTGTCTGTTCTATGGAAAACAATCAATGACGTGGAAAGTGTGTTCCACAATGCGCTAGTGGAGTGGAACTGACCTTCCACAGAGTTGCATTCTTTTCCAGAGAATACATAAAGCCACAAGATGATTATCCCTTTTATACCATGGCTATCATTGAACTCTTTTGCCTCTAGAAATGTGTTCATTTACAGCTACAAATGTGTTCATCCACTGAAGTAGCTAGCAAGTTAACAAGATAGCTACAGTAGTTGTCTTGGTAACCTAACAAAGAGATGTGCTAGTTAGCTAACCATACCATCAGCTTGCTATTATGAAGAAAAAAAATCTAAAATGCCCCCAAAAATGTTTTCAATTCCACTTTTGCTTTCAAAAGCAGCTCAAACATAGAACATGTAAAAATGAACTATAGTCATTGAATTCTACCGTGCAGTATAGGGAAATAATGCACACTCTTTAATGCCCTTCAATCCAATCAGAAACGAATATTCAACAATGCCATGGTATAAGCACAATTATAAACTGGGTTGTTCGAGCCCTGAATGCCGATTGGCTGACAGCCGTTGTATATCAGACCATATACCACGGTTATGACAAAACATATATTTTTACTGCTCTAATTATGTTGGTAACCAGTTTATAAGAGCAATAAGGCACCTGGTATATATGTGGTATATGGCCAATATACCACACCCCCTCGTGCCTTAATGCTTTAATAAAGTTGATGTATTACTTTTATTGTTGTTGCTATGATAACACTCATTAACACTAACAAGTTTGGCAGCATAAACAAGTTTATTGTGGAGTGGGTAACAGGTGCACTATTTCACAAATTAATTCCCAAGTTCAAGAACGGCGGCAACAAAGGTGAAACTCGGTGACATCTTTTTGTTTCTCTCTCTCTTTCTCTCTCTCTCACTACCTGTGTCAACAAGATGGCAGATTACCATAGGCTGAGCTATTTCACACGTTAATTCAATCTCTCCCACGATCTCAGTGGCTCAGAGGCCAGGTGATGACCACCCTTGTGTGCACCGCACCATACATTATGCATTGCTCAATGGATAATGTGTTCAAAAGATGTCCCCTGTCTGCCCTTGTTATTGGAAACCTTCTCCCAATGAATAATGAGGACATCAGGGTGCCGAATGTCCCATGCAGGAAGCAGTGGGCATTTATCTACAAACTGGAGGAGAAAACATCTGTTTGCCAGGCTTTACGCAGCACTGATTCATCGCTCACACCTAACTCGCTGTAAACAGGCCTGGCTCTGAAGCTAACTTTATGATGGATAGCAGACATTTCATTGTAATGCATGAGCTCTTACCAAACTTCAAACTTGTTGGAAATAAATCACTTAAAAACAGAGATTGCTGTTGGAGAGAGAACCGCAGTGATCAGAACAGGTAATAGGATGAGTATTGCGTGAGGACACTCTTACAAAAAAAATGTATAACCAAAAAGGGTTATTTGGAAAGCCGCAGAACCCTTTTGGAACCCTTTTTTCTAAGAGTGTAGTAAGGGAACTTGTTTAAATGATTTGCCTGCCTCTTTTGTGGCTCACAAACCTTTCATAGGATTACTAGCGGAAGCCTTTCTCCTTTCCCCTTTGTTTGCCCCTTAGCTAAGAGATCACGCTGTATATCAGAGCAGGGCATGTCTTAGGAGAGCTGCTTGATTCAGAAGAGCACTTTTGTCTGACACATTCTCAATAGGATTCTCTTGTACACCTCCCTTTGAATAAAAGGTTTGTACAAGCCAGAGGTGTGAGATAATCACATTTTACATTCTTGAATAGATCTGTGGCTGGTAGAGAAGGGCCGAGCAAGATGACTGTTATGGCGAGGAGGAATAATGGTGTCTCCATAATTGAGAGAGGGGAAGCACGAATGAGTCATCCAGTAGAACTACCCACTCCTGGAGAAACAGCCAATTCCATTTTATGGCTACATCGGCCTTCCAAATCCTGCAAACATTAGATTTTCTGTTTTTCTTACCAAATAGGCCTTCGTAAAAAAGATTCTTGCATATGGCACAGTTGACTTCAAGGGAAGTCGGTACATTGGACTTGGACTGCAAAAACCAAGCAAACAACACATAAAGTAATGTAGCCTAAGAAGAAATAACACACATGAATGGTCTGACATTTGAAAATGCTTTCCATACTTTTTTTGCTCAAACTTAGGAAATATTTTAAATAAATAGATTTTTTAAAAATCTTTATTTAACTAGGCAAGTCAGTTAAGAACAAATTCTTATTTTCAATGCCAGCCTAGGAACAGTGGGTTAACTTCCTGTTCAGGGGCAGAATGACAGATTTGTACCTTGTCAGCTCGGGGATTTGAACTTGGAACCTTTCGGTTACGAGTCCAATGCTCCAATGCTCTAACCATGGTTTTATGAATACTGAGTGTTCATTTTTTTCAGCAAATCAAGTGCACTTTAGGCCTACCGATGGCCAATCGGATGGCTCAGATTACTGTGTCTGCAGTAAAGTAGCAGTCGTAAAAAAAGCTACAGTAAAGTTGATACTTTGAGATTAACCGGAGAAAGACCATGTTGAAGTCCTTACTCAGCACTGTCAAAACTTTTTATTCAACACTTATAAGCCATAAAATGCTCAATCTTCTGACTTCCACTCACGCTACAACCAGCACTGCAGCTGTAATGAATGAGTAGGAACATGTATCGATAGCCTTGTTATTATTATTAGCAGCTTTTTTAATATTGAGGAATGTTTCATTTTCTCTGTTCGGAGTAACAACATGAATTTGTGCATGAGGCATAAATAATGCTGTGCGACTCGAGTTTTGCAATCAGCTGGAAGACAGCATCCCTTTTTGGCCAGTGTCAGTGGAGGAAATGGAGAGAGGAGGGATGTTGAGAGGCAGACCCTCAGTCTGCTGCTCTCTCACTCTGCTGAGACTGACCATCAGGCAGTGGGGTACAGTACTTAAGTAAAAATACTTTAAAGTACTACTTAAGTAGTTTTTTGGGGTGTCTGTACTTTACTATTTATATTTTGGACAACTTTTACTTTTACTCCACTGCATTCCTAAAGAAAATAATGTACTTTTTACTCCATACATTTTCCCTGACACCCAAAAGTACTCACATTTTGAATGCTTAACAGGACAGGAAAATGGTCCAATTCACACATTTTTCAAGAGAACATCCCTGCTCATCACTACTGCCTCTGATTGGCGGACTCACTAAAAGATGAGTGTGCCCCTGACTGTCTGTACATTTAAAAAACAAGAAAATCTTGCCGTCTGGTTTGCCTGATATAAGAAATTTGAAATGATTTATACTTTTACGTTTACTTTTGATACTTAAGCATATTTAAAATCAAATACTTTTAGACTTTTACTCAAGTAGTATTTTACTGGGTGACTTACACTTTTACTTGAGTCCTTTTCTGTTAAGGTATCTGTACTTTTACTCAAGTATGACAATTGGGTACTTTTTCCACCAATGCCATCAGGTGCAGGCACCCTCAACCCAGTAAAATGAAAAGAGAAGTATTTAAATGTATGCTTACTCAGCTGTGCCACACAAGTAATAAAACATCTATTACCGGTGTGATCATATTTCCTACCTCAAATGTTTTAATATCATTTTTTTTAAATAATACGAACAACAATGCATTGGCAGGTCAATTCAAGCAAAGCCAATATGTGGTGATAATATATTGGGCCTATAGCCTACTGCACAAACCTCATATCTACAGTACTGTTTTTAATAGGTATTTGGTATTTGGTATTTTATTAGGATCCCCATTAGTCTACATATCAATACATACAGTACACACAAACTATCCAGGTCCAATAGGGGAGAGGCGTCGTGCCGTGAGGTGCTGCTTTATCTATTTTTTGAAACCAGGTTTGCTGTTCACTTGAGCAATATGAGATGGAACGGAGTTCCATGCAATAATGTCTCTATATAATACTGTACGCTTTCTGAATTTGTTCTGGATTTGGGGACTGTGAAAAGACTGGCATGTCTGGTGGGATAAGTGTGTGTGTCAGAGCTGTGTGTAAGTTGACTATGCAAACCATTTAGGATTTTCAACACATTAATGTTTCTCATAAAAAGAAGAAGTGATGCAGTCAGTCTCTCCTCAACTCTTAGCCAAGAGAGACTGACCTGCATAGTATTTATATCAGCCCTCTGATTACAATGAAGAGCAAGACGTGCCGTTCTGTTCTGGGCCAGCTGCAGCTTAACTAGGTCTTTCCTTGCAGCACTGGACCACACGACTGGACAATAATCAAGATAAGACAAAGCTAGAGCCTGTAGGACTTTCTTTGTGGAGTGTGGTGTCAAAAAGCAGAGTATATCTTTATTACAGACAGACCTCTCCCCATCTTTACTACCATTGAATCTATATGTTTTGACCATGACAGTTTACAATCTAAGGTAACACCAAGTAATTTAGTCTCCTCAACTTGTTCAACAGGCACACCATTCATTAAAAAACATCATCACATTCACAGAGCCCAATGGTTGGCTTTTGATCATTTTATTGGATTCCTCATGTCTTACTCATTGTTAGGAAGAATTATGGTCCAAATCAGATGTTCGCTACTACAGTATATTTATTTAAAATTACATGAATCCTATAAATTAAAATGGCTAATTTGAGTGTAATCAATAAACTTAATTTCTCGGAGATCAAATTATATTTCAACAAAATAATGTTTCAGGAATGCTAATATTATTTGTTTCCAACCACAGAAACGACTTCAGTACAATCTGAGATGGTGGGTGTCATAATCCTCTATCTTGTGTTTTTTAAGGTGGAACGACTCAGTTGGTCCCTCCCCCTTAATTCCATTAAATCAAATCAATCAAATGTTATTAATCACATGCTTCATAAACAGGTGTGAACTAACAGTGAGATGCTTACTGAGAGGCCCTTCCCAACAATGCAGAGAGAGAAAATAGAGAACATTTTGAAAAGTAACACTAATAATAATAAATAATAAAGGTAATAATAGATACACAATGAGTATCGATAACTTTGCTGTATACAAGGGTTACCAGTACTGAGTCGATGTGCAGGGGTATGAGATAATTGAGTTAGATATGTACATATAACTAGGAATAAAGTGACAGATAGATAGTAAACAGTAGCAGTAGTGTATATGACAAGTTAAAAAAAGTTCCTCTGACACTGCCTGGTATAGAGGTCCTGGATGGCAGGGAGCTCAGCCCCAGTGATGTACTGGGCCATCCGCACTACCCTCTGTAGCGCCCTTGTGGTTGGATGCCAAGCAGCTGCCATACCAAGCGGTGATGCAGCCAGTCAAAATGCTCTTAATGGTGCAGCTGAGGGGGAAGAGGCATTGTCGTGCCCTCTTCTAACTCTGTTGGTGTGTTTGGACCATGATAGATCCTCAGTGATGTGGACACAGAGGAACTTGAAGCTTTCGACCACTACAGCACCATTAACATAAAGGAGAGAGGGAATTAGAATTGTGCAGTTGTACTCCGTCTCTCACCCCCCCCCCTCTCTCTTGTTCTCTGTGTCTGGGAGTGAGAGATAGAGACAGTCCAAGCGTGACAGCATCCAGTAAGCTCTCTCATTTAGCCTTAACCCATCATAGGGCCTTAACACTTCGCTGGTCCTGAACATTGCACGGAGGGCCTTACATTTGGGCATTGGACAGAGTAACACATGACCTTTCCCTTAACCTTCCTCTTCTACACCACCCCATCCTCTCACTGTAAGGTCATGGTAGACTGCATTACACAGTATGCAGTAGCCTTCATTCACTTGATATCTCATGTTCCCTTGGTGCAGTCCTAGACTACTCAACACCCCTACCTTGACATGTACAGTACAATATGGAGAACACTGTTTGGAAGATTATTCAAATGTACAGTCTAAGGATGTGGGAGTAACGGTTGGATAATGTTTTCTAGCTGGTGTGCAGCTTAATCTTGATGCCAATAGTAGTCATGTAATGGTTCAGTCTCTCACTGGTTTAATGGGCAGGCATTTAAAGAGTTCTTCTGCTAGACTTAATGCATCCTGAGGTGTGTCAAAAAGGCCTGGCAGGTTTTCTGGAGCGTTTTAAGAGACAGGTGTTGTACGGCTCCGACAGAGATATATCTGTGATCGGGGACTCTGGGTTCTGCTGGAGCATTGACGGAGGTAATCATTCAGGGAAATGGAGGGGCGAAGCGGCTTTAAATACTGCTGCTCCACTGTTTTAGGCTTCACTGCATAAGCAAATAATGCTCTGTGTCTCTCTAATAAGCCAGTGAGCTCAAGGGGAAAATAGCATCACAAAAAAGGTTTCTACAAGATACAGCTCTTTTTTTTATTTTTTAAAGCTGACATATAAATTGTTTACAATTGTAATGGTTTTTGCTTCAGAGGCACTGCCACTGTGAATGAAAATGACATTTTTCAATGCCTTGCAATGTTTTAATGTGGAATTTATCAGTTATTGCAACTGGTGGCGATGTTAATAATCCCCACAGCAGTAATGGATTCAGTAAACCCACTCCAGGTAGCCTAGGTTCTCAGCTAAATCCCTTGATGATTATATAAATATTTTTTATAGTAATACTTGTTATGTCAAATTAGGTCTTTTAGCCTCCTCCCCCAACTGGAATTACATACTTATTTCATTTTTGCTGAATGCAGATAATCATGATATCATTGTGGGTTTAGAACGCCCAGTGTTCTGTTCCCCCACAATGACTGATCTGATTGTCAGAGGAAATTCTCACCTTCTCTTTGAGTCGCAGAATGTGATGAATTCCCTTGCAGTCTTACACAGATTAGAGCTACAGTAGCAGGTACCAGGAGACTTTACACGTAGGATTCTCAGTGAACATATGCCAGGCCTCTCTTGGATCAGATTCTTGGCAATATATGGAAATAAGGATACTGACTGAGGCACACCGGACTGAAATATATTGTTTCTTTATGTGGCAAGATAAACGGTGACAGTATACGAATGAATATGCAAGGGAATTAGTTTACCATTCAACTTGCATCTTCGGTTTGACAGGTTGAAAACATACATTTTAACATTGAAAACACGTATCCCCGTCTGTCTTTCTCTCCAGACCCCAGAGACAACCCCAAATAGAAATCCACACATGTTCAGAATACATGACATGAAGAGCAATCTTGCTATAGGAGATTCTCCAGCATTAGATGGAACAGATGCAGTGTCATGTCATCCAGAGAGACTTGCATAAACTGAACAAAAATACAAAAGTAACATGCAACAATTTCAATGATATTACTGGGTTACAGTACCAATAAGGACATCAGCCAATGTAAATAACGTAATAAGGCCCTAATCTATGCATTTCACATGACTGGGAATACAGATACGCATATTTTGGTCACAGATACCTTTTTAAAAAAAGGGTATGGGGGTCGTGGGTCAGAAAACAAGTTATAATCTGATGTGACCACCATCTGCCTCATGTCCTTCACATGGAGTTGATCGGGATGTTGATCGTGGCCTGTGGAATGTTGTCCCACTCCTCTTCAATGGTTTTGCGAAGTTGCTGGATATTTGCGGGAACTGGAACACACTGTCTTATACGTCGATCCTGAGCATCCCAAACATGCTCAATGGGTGACAGGTCTGGTGAGTATGAAGACCATGGAAGAACTGGGACATTTTCAGCTTCCAGGAATTGTGTACAGATCCTTGCAACATGGGGTTATGCATTATCATGCTGAAGTATGAGGTAATGGTGGCGGAATGAATGAATGGCACGACAATGGGCCTCAGGATCTTGTCATGATATCTCTGTGCATTCAAATTGCCATCAATAAAATGCAATTGTGTTCGTAGTCCGTAGCTTATGCCTGCTCATAGCATCACCCCACCGCCACCATGGAGCACTCTGTTCACAACACTGACATCAGCAAACCTCTCGCCCACACAACGGGATACACTCTGTCTGCCATCTGCCCGGTATAGTTGAAACCGGTATTCATCCGTGAAGAGCACATTTCTCCAGCATGCGAGTAGCGATCAAAGTTGAGCATTTGCCCACTGAAGTCGGTTAAGACCCCAAACTACAGTCAGGTCAAGACCCTGGTGAGGATGATGAGCATGCATATGAGTTTCCCTGAGACAGTTTCTGACATTTTGTGTAGTAATTATTTGGTTATGCAAACCAACAGTTTAATCAGCTGTCCAGGTGGCTGGTCTCAGATGATCCCGCAGATGATGGTAACACATGGTCTGCGATTGTGAGGGCAGTTCGACGTACTGCTAAATTCTCTCAAACGACGCTGGAGGTGGCTTCTGGTAGAGAAATGAACATTACATTCACTGTCAACAGCTTTGGTGGACATTCCTGCAGTCAGCATGCCAATTGCATGTTTCTTCAAAACTTGAGAAATCTTTGGCATTGTGTTGTGAGACAAAACTGCACATTTTAGAGTGGCCTTTTACTGTCCCCAGCACAAGGTGCACTTGTGTAATGATCATGTTGTTTAATCAGCTTCTTGATATGCTACACCTGGGTAGATGGGTTATCTTGGCAAAGGAGAAATGCTCGCGAATAGGGATGTAAACAAATCTTTGCACAATATTTTAGAGAAATAAACTTTTTGTGCGTTTGGACAATTTCTGGGATCTTTTATTTCAGCTCATGAAACATGGGACCAACACTTTACATGTTTCATTTATATTTGTATTCAGTGTAATACAATATAATACCACATATTAGAAAGGTACACTACATGACCAAAAGTATGTGGACACCTGCTCATCTAACATCTCATTCCAAAATCATGGGCATTAGTATGGAGTTGGTCCCCCTTTTGCTGCTATAACAGCCTCCACTCTTCCGAGAAAGCTTTCCACTAGATGTTGGAAATTGATGCAAGAGTATTAGTGAAGTTGGGCACTGATGTGGAGCGAGTAGGCCTGGCTTGCAGTCTGCGTTCCAATTCATCCCAAAGGTGTTCGATGGGATTGAGGTCAGGGTTCTGTGCAGCCCAGTCAAGTTCTTCCACACCGATCTCGGCAAACCATTTATGCATGGAACTCGTTTTGTGCATGGGGGCATAGTCATGCTGAAACAGGAAAAGGCCTTCCCCAAACTGTTGCCACAAAGTTGGAATCACATAATCGTCTAGAATGTCGTTGTATGCTGTAGCATTAAGTTTACTCTTCACTGGAACTAAGGGGCCTAGCCCGAACCAAACAGCCCCAGACCATTATTCCTCCTCCACCAAACTTTACAGTTGGCACAATTAATTCAGACAGGTAGCATTTTCCTGGCATTAACAAGACCCAGATTTTTCTGTCGGAATGCCAGATGGTGAAGCGTGATCCATCACTCCAGGAAATGTGTTTCCACTGCTCCAGAGTCCAATGTTGGTGAGCTTTACACTACTCCAGCAGACTCATGGCATTGCGCATGGTAATCTTAGGCTTGTGTGTGGCTGCTCGGCCATAGAAACTTATTTCATGAAGCTCCCGACCAATAGTTATTGTGCTCACGTTGCTGCCAGAGGCAGTGTGGAACTCGGTAGGAAGTGTTACAACCAAGGACAGACGACTGTTACGCTCTACGCACTTCAGCACTCGGCTGTCCCGTGAGATTGTGTGGCCTACCATTGCGCAGCTGAGTTGTTGTTGCTCCTAGACTTTTCCACTTCACAATAACAGCGCTTACAGTTGACCAGGGCAGCTCTAGCAGGGCAGAAATTTGACAACCTGACTTGTTGGGCTCCCGAGTGGCGCAGCGGTCTAAGGCACTTCCTCTCAGTACTAGAGGTGGCACTACAGACCCTGGTTCGATTCCAGGCTGTATCACAACTGTCCGTCATTGGGAGTCCCATAGAGTCCCAGTGTCGTTAGAGTTTGGCTGGGGTAGGCTGTCATTGTAAATAAGAATTTGTTCTTTACTGACTTGCCTAGTTAAATAAAGGTTTTATATATATATATATACATATATATATGTTATGTTAAAGGTGGAATTCTATGACGGTGCCACGCTGAAAGCCACTGAGCTCTTCAGTAATGTTTGTCTATGGAGATTACATGGCGGTGTGCTCGATTTTATACACCTGTCAGCAACGGGTGTGACTGAAATAGCTGAATCCACTAATTTGAAGGGTTGTCCACATACTTTTGTATATATGGTGTATCATCAGGAGCCCCAAACGACATCAATGTAGATTTCCACACGCTAACAAGACTAGCATATTCGTACAGGACAATCATGCAGTCCTCCACTGCAAAGAGATACAAAGTGCTCCACAGTGTTGACAAAGGAATAAAGTCCATGATGGAACTGATGTTGTGTTAAATTATCATCAATTAAATTGATGCCTTCAAAAATGGGCAGAAGAAGAACAATAAGTTATACAGTATCTACAGATTGTCAGTCTTTGCAGTGGTGGCCTGTGGCACGTTGGATGAGTGATGAACAAAGTATAACGCTTCGTCCAGCACATCGGATGAGTGATGAACAAAGTATAACGCTTCGTCCAGTCAGCCTCAGACGGACACCCTGTAAATATGATGGAGTGTCCCACTCAACAACTTGGCAGCAACAGGAACAAATAGATTTTCTGACTGATTAAAAAAGATTAAACCAGCCAGAAAAACAACAGAAAAATGCTTAATGGACCATATGCACAATATACACTAGGCTTTTATATGTATAATTTTCCTTTCATTCGGTGCCATTCATCTTAGTTATGCTGACAAGATGGATAGCTGTCAATACAAGCGAGTCTGTCACACTGAGGTTTACAGTGTCCTTTGGATGAGTCCTTCAGAGGGGAAGGCACCTCCCCTTTCGCTCTCACAGCCTCTCTGCATGAGCCCACTGTGAGGAATTCTCAGACAGAGGCTGGTCTGGTGAAATTTCCTCTTCAGAATAGTTGAGCAAATAAGTCTCCGTGGGTTCAGTCCGCCAGTTTAGGAAGTTACAGCTAATATTTGACATGGCGACCTGTATCTAAAGAAGTAATTAACAAGTAATCAACCAGAGAGAGAGTCAGACAAACTAGCCACTGATTGAGTTCATGAATAGTCTAAGTCAGAGGGAATCTAAAGTTGAGCGTTTTCCAATCCACACTTAAGGTTGAAACATAAACTAATAAACTCTATCCTACATGTCATACTTACACTTTACAGTTCAGGGACAGAGTTGGATATGGATTATTCAAAAATGGGGGGTTAATATAAACAGATTATTTTCACTATTTAAATCCCATATATATTGTGTTCAACCTCTAAGTGGGAAGAGGAATCGAAATGTAATTGATCCCAACTCTACTCCTACTGTTTAATTTAAAAGATTCCGCTAGGAAAAAGGGGGACTTTCAAATATGCTGTCCTTGCAACCAGAACGCCTCTTTGTGGATCTCCCTGCACTGATCTCCTCTGGATTTACAGCTCTTTGACAGTGAGGTTTCGTTCCTCAAGCTGCGATAAACGTGTATACCATTCTTAGATCAGACTTATGGTGTTGGAAATACTGGTGAGATTCAAGTGTCATCTCCCAAGCCTTCACTCTTAGAAGAAAGTGGTCCAAAAGGGTTCTTGGCAGAGGGATAGGCTTCTAATATCAGAGTTCAGGTATGACCCAGATGCAGACCGTGTCAAAGAAACAAACATGTATTTAGAGTACAGGGGCAGGCAAACGACAGGTCAAAGGCAAGCAGAGGTCCGTAATCCAGAGAGGGTGCAAATGGTCCAGAAAGGCAGGCAGTCTCACGGTCAGGGCAGGCTGGGGTCAATAATCCAGTAAGGTGGGGCAAGGTATAGAATGGCAGGCAGACTCTGGGTCAGGGCAGGCAGAATGGTCAAAACCGGGAAGGACTACTGTAGATAACAGGAGCAAGAACAGACAGGAGCAAGGGAACAAACGCTGTTAGGTTTCATGAAACAAAACAAATTGGCAACAGACAAACAGAGAACACAGGTGTAAATACACAGGGGATAATGGGGAAGATGGGCAACACCTGGAGGGGGGTGGAGACAAGCACAAAGACAGGTAAAACAGATCAGGGTGTGACACCTAATAAGAACCTGTAGTCCACAATCATCTCCTTAGTCTTGATCACATTGAGGGAGAGGTTGTTGTCCTTGCACCACACGGTCAGGTCTCTGACCTCCTCCCTATAGGCTGTCTCATCGTTGTCAATGATCAGGCCTACCACTGTTGTGTCATCAGAAAACTTAATCATGGTGTTGGAGTCGTGCCTGGCCGTGCAGTCATGCGTGAACAGGGAGTACAGGAGGGGACTGAGCACGCACGCCTGAGGGGCCCCTGTATTGAGGATCAGCATGGCGGATGTATTGTTACCTACCCTTACCACCTGGGGGCGGCCGGTCAGGAAGTCCAGGATCCAGTTGCAGGGAGGTATTTAGTCCCAGGGTCCTAAGCTTAGTAATGAGCTTTGAGGGCACCATGGTGTTAAACACTGAGCTGTAGTCAATGAATAGCATTCTCACATAGGTGTTCCTTTTGTCCACGTGAAAGGACAGTGTAGAGTGCAATAGAGACTGCATAATCTGTGGATTTGTTGCAGCAGTATGCAAATTGGAGTGGGTCTAGGTTTTCTGGGATAATGGTGTTGATGTGAGCCAGCCCTTCAAAGAATTTCGTGGCTACAGACTTGAGTGCTATGGGTCGGTAGTCATTTAGGTAGGTTACCTTAGTGTTCTTGGGCACAGGGATAATGGTGGCCTGCTTGAAACATGTTGGAATTACGGACTCAGATAGGGAGAGGTTGAAAATATCAGTCAAGACACTTGCTAGTTGGTCAGCGCATGCTCGAAGTACACGTCCTGGTAATCCGTCTGGTCCTGCGGCCTTGTGAATGTTGACCTGTTTCAAGGTCTTACTCACATTAGCTGCGGAGAGCGTGATCACACTTTCGTCTGGAACAGCTGATGCTCTCATGCATGTTTCAGTGTTACTTGCCTCGAAGCGAGCATAGACGTTTTTTAGCTCATCGATAGGCTTGTGTCACTGGGCAGCTCTCAGCTGTACTTCCCTTTGTAGTCTGTAATAGTTTGCAGGCCCTGCCACATCCAACGAGGATCAGAGCCGGTGTAGTACGATTTGACCTTAGTCCTGTATTGACGCTTTGGAGGGCATAGTGCGATTTCATATGAGCTTCCGGGTTAGAGTCCCGCTCCTTGAAAGCGGCAGCTCTACTCTTTAGCTCAATGTGAATGTTGGCTTCTGGTTGGGGTATGCACGTACAGTCACTGTGGGGACGACGTCCTCGATGCACTTCTTGATAAAGCCAGTGGCTGATGTGGTGGACTCCTCAATGCCATCGGAAGAATCCCGGAACATATTCCAGTCTGTGCTAGCAAAACAGTCCTGTAGTTTAGCATCTGCTTCATCTGACCACTTGTTTATAGACCAAGTCACTGGTGCTTCCTGCTTTAATTTTTGCTTGTAAGCAGGAATCAGGAGGATAGAGTTATAGCCTTTCTCTTTCTACCAGATCTAATGTGTTATATTGTCCTACATTAATTTCACATTTCCACAAACCTCAATGTGTTTCCTTTCAAGTGGTATCAAGAATATGCATATCCTTGCTTCAGGTCCTGAGCTACAGGAAGTTAGATTTGGGCATCTCATTTTAGATGAAATTTATAAAAAAGTGTCTGATCCTTAGATTAAACTGTACCTATATGATGATTTTTGTACATCTCTCTGTTATTCCCTTAATCATTTTACAGTGCCTTCAGGAAGTATTCATACCTCTTGACTTATTCCACATTTTGTTGTGTTACAGCCTGAATTCCAAATGGATTAAACATATGTTTTCTCACTGATCTACACACAATTCTCAAGTCTTGACAATCTATTTATTTTAAGCCGATTTAAGTCAAAACTGTTACTAGGTCACTGAGGAACATTCAATGTCATCTTGGTAAGCAACTCCAGTGTATATTTGGCCTTGTGTTTTAGGTTATTGCCCTACTGAAAGGTGAATTTGTCTCCCAATGTTGGAAAGCAAAGGGAACCAGGTTTTCCTCTAGGATTGTTCCTGTGCTTAGCTCTATTCTGTTTCTTTTTATCCTAAAAATAACTCCCTAGTTCTTGCCGATGACAAGCATACACATAACATGATGCAGCCTCCACCATTCTTGAAAATATGAAGAATGGTACTCGGTGATGTGATGTGTTGGATTTGGCCCAAACATAACAGTTTGTATTCAGGACATAAAGTTACATTCTTTGTCACATTTTTTTGCAGTTTAACTTCAGTGGCTTATGCAAACAGGATGCATGTTTTGAAATAGTTGTATTCTGAAAAAGCTTCCTTCTTTTCACTCTGTTGTTTTGGTCAGTATTGTGGAGTAACTACAATGTTATTGATCCATCCTCAGTTTTCTCCTATCACAGCCATACATTTTATAGACTCTGTTACTGTTTTAAGATCACCATTGGCCTCATGGTGAAATCCCTGAGCGGTTTCCTTCCTCTCCAGCAACTGAGTTGGGAAGGACACCTGTATCCAAAGTGTAATTAATAACTTCACCATGATCAAAGCAATGTTCAATGTCTGCTTTCTTTTTTTTACCCATCTACCAATTAGTGCCCCTCTTTGCAAGGCATTGGAAAACCTCCCTGGACTTTGTGGTTGAATCTCTGTTTGAAATTCACTGCTAGTGTCAAGCATAGGTGTAATAGGTGGCAGGGGAGTCAGGCGCAGGAGAGTCAAATGGAGTGTAAATATGGAGTCTTTTAATAAAGTTCCACAAGTATGCTCCATAACAATAAATGTGCAAACAAACAAAACATGGGTACGAAGACCCGACGCGCACCTATACAAACAATCACACTACACTGACAACAAATCAATCTCCGACAAAGACAGAGGGTTAAATACACAACAGGTAATGAATGGGATAGAAAACAGGTGTGTGGGAAGACAAGACAAAACCAATGGAAAATGAAAAAAGGATCAATGATGGCTAGAAGACCGGTGACGTCGAACGCCGAGCACCGCCCGAACAAGGAGAGGCAACGACTTCGGCAGAAGGCGTGACAGCTAGACTGATAATTGTATGTGTGGGGTACAGAGACAATGTTTAACACGATTATTGCACACACAGTGAGTCCATGCAACTTATTATGAGAATTGTTAAGCACATTTTTACTTCTGAACTTATTTAGGCTTGCTATAACAAACAGGTTGTATGCTTATTTATCTTTTCATTTTTATTTCATTTGTAAAAATGTCAAGAAACATTAATTCCACGTTGACCTTATGGGTTATTGTGTGTAGACCAGTGACACAAATACTGAATTTAATCCATTTTAAATTCAGATTGTATCAGAACAAAATATATACCATATATACAACTCAACTGTCACAACAGATAACCGTAAAACTCCAGCCGACATAGTTTATATTGTTAAGTGTCTGTCTTTCAAATGAGTATTTTCTGTGATTTTATTGAGCAAAGTTTTTTTTCCACCTTTATTTAATCAGGTAAGCTAGTTGAGAACAAGTTCTCATTTACAACAGCGACCTGGCCAAGATAAAGCAAAGCAACAACACAGAGTTACACATGGAATAAACAAACATACAGTCAATAACACAATAGGAAAAAACATCTATATAAAGTGTGTGCAAATGAGGTAAGATTAGGGAGGTAAGGCAATAAATAGGCCGTAGTGGCAAAGTAATTATAATTTAGCAATTAAACACTGGCGTGATAGATGTGCAGAAGATTAATGTGCAAGTAGAGAGGGTGAAAAAGAGCAAAAAATAAATATATAAATAACAATATGGGGATGAGGTAGTTGGATGGGCTATTTACAGATGGGCTATGTACAGATGCAATTATCTGTGAGCTGCTCTGACAGCTGATGCTTAAAACTAGTGAGGGAGATATGATTCTCCAGCTCCAGTGATTTTGCAATTCGTTCCAGTCATTGGCAGCAGAGAAATGTAAGGAAAGGTGGCCGAAGGAGGAATAGGCTTTGGGGGTGACCAGTGAAATATACCTGCTGGAGCGCGTGCTACGGTTGGGTGCTGCTATGGTGACCAGTGAACTGAGATAAGGAGGAGCTTTACCTAGCAAAGACTTATAGATGACCTGGAGCCAGTGGGTTTGGCAACGTATATGAAGCGAGGGCCAGCCAACGAAATCATACAGGTCACAGTGGTGGGTAGTATATGGGGCTTCAGTGGCAAAACAGATGGCACTGTGATAGACAATTTGCTGAGTAGAGTGTTGGCGGCTATTTTATAAATGACATCACCGAAGTCAAGGATCGGCAGGATAGTCAGTTTTATGAGGATATATTTGGCAGCATGAGTGAAGGATGCTTTGTTGTGAAATAGGAAGCCGATTCTAGATTTAATTTTGGATTGGAGATGCTTAATGTGAGTCTGGAAGAAGAGTTTACAGTCTAATCAGACACCTAGGTATTCGTAATTGTCCACATATTCTAAGTCAGAACCGTCCAGAGTAGTGATGCTGGACGGGCAGGCAGGTGCGGGCAGCGATCGGTTGAAGAGCATTCATTTAGTTTTACTTGCATTTAAGAGCAGTTGGAACCCACGGCATTTAAGCTCGTCTTGAGGTTAGTTAACACGGTGTCCAAAGAAGGGCCAGAAGTATACAGAACGGTGTCGTCTGCCTAGAGATGGATCAGAGAATCACCAACAGCAAGAGTATAGGTGAGTATGAGTGAATCTGTTTCTCAAACTAGACACTCCAATGTACTTGTCCTCTTGCTCAGTTGTGCACCGGGGCCTCCCACTCCTCGTTCTATTCTGGTTAAAGCCAGTTTGCGCTGTTCTGTGAAGGGAGTAGTACACAGCTATGTACGAGATCTTCAGTTTCTTGGCCATTTCTCACGTGGAATAACCTTAATTACGCAGATCAAGAATAGACTGGCGAGTTTCAGAAGAAAGTACTTTGTTTCTGGCCAGTTTGAGCCTGTAATCGAACCCACAAATGCTGATGCTCCAGATACTCAACTTGTCTAAAGAAGGCCAGTTTTATTGCTTCTTTAATCAGAACAACAGCTTTCAGCTGTGTTAACATAATTGAGAAAGGGTTTTCTAATGATCAATTAGCCTTTTAAAATGACAAACTTGGATTAGCTAACACAATGTGCCATTGGAACACAGGAGTGATGGTTGCTGATAATGGGCCTCTGTACTCCTATGTAGATATTCCATAAAAATCTGCCATTTCCAGCTACAATAGTCGTTTACAACATTAACAATGTCTATGCTGTATTTCTGTTCAATTTTATGTTATTTTAATGGACAATAAATGTGCTTTTCTTTCAAAAACAAGGACATTTCTAAGTGACCTCAAACTTTTGAATGGTACTGTATATATTCTTTAAATAAAATAATGTATCTTTCGTCTCTCTGTTTCATAATTTTCCTTCAATTTGCAAGAGGCTGAATGTATCTCACTGGAGAAAGCATCCGAGTGAGCGAAACAACGCCTCTCTGCCTCTCTACGTGTAGACCATCTATCTGATGCTGTCTGGTCCAAAAGGGTATGATTTTGTTGCCGCTCGTAGCATTGAATGCAAGGGAAACCAGCAAGCATTTGGCCTCCCTTGAAAAAAAAAGTGTAAAATAATTGCCAATCGGCGTTGAGCTAAACTGAATGAGCTCAACTGTGAATGGTGCATCAAAAAAATAGCCAAGGGAAGACAGTTTTGACTTGGCGTCACTACTATCAAATCGCATCGAGAGGATACGTCATTGACAGAAACAACATGAAATGTTGCATCTCGTTGTATTGTTGTCCTCCAGTAGCTATAGCTAGCTAGCTAAAATTAGCAATGGATGGAGATTTGGACGTAATTCTCCGTACCTGCCAATGATTCTAGCGGTGATTCTGATCCATCCATAAATTCATACCTTGTTGTGCCCCTGGCCTGAGAGGATGGAAGTTCAATATGTAGCTAGATGTAGAAGGCTAATTTTAACTAGCTAATGTTGCCCATGAAAGGAAGTTAAGCTATCGAGCGAACATTTTAACCAAGTAGCCTAAGACAACAAAAAGTAAAAGTATATACTGTATGACAGAGTGATAGACCGTTTCGTCAACATGAATGAGAGGAGGATGGCATTGGCGTTTCTCTTCAAGTAGGGTGAGTCAACATGTTTTTTCTACTTGCACGAACACGCACGCACTCACACACACACAACACAACACACACACACTCGCAAACACACAGCTACATCATATTTAGCTTACGCTAATTGGACTATATTGTTTTGGTGTCTTTTAGTGTCACTGTAATTGGTGTCACTGTATTAGACTAAGCAGAGGTGATTAGATTATGCTGACATGTTGAAGTTGAAATGGTGCTGGAATAGCGGAGGCAGATCCTGTTTTCTTTGTGACTTGTGGTAAGTCTCCGTGGTTCTAAATCAATAGTTGTTTAATGGTCCGAAAATGTCGGAAACATTAACTTGCTTGACCATGCTGCGGGTCATGTAACTGTTCGTTATAGCAATGTGCTTTGTGAACTTCACTGGACAGATGTTGCTCTCTGGATTTGCGATGAAACAAAGGTGTGGTTGAATTTATTCTTATTGTCTTGGCCTTTAGGCCTATATATCACGGCCGCAAGACATATGAACTAAAAGGTTATAGAGCAAACAATGAAATTATCACAACACATAGTTTGTAATATGTCTTTTTTTCTGGCTTCTCCAGTGATTTTACCCACACACTACCCACACACTGCTTTCTTTCCGCTATACCTCTCTCTCTCTCTCTCTCATCCCTTCAGAGGTCACTTCTCCAGAGATGCCTACCTGGAATTAAGCATACGTTAGGCTATTACATAGAGCAGACTGACTTAGAAGCAAATCCTTTCTACCCAAAACTGCGAGAGCCTGCTACCAATCAGCAGGGCAGGCTTTCCCTGAAGGATGGGTGTTTTTTGGGGTTGGAGAAATTAATCCTATCCCAGCTGCCCGTCTCCCGACTCACTCCACACTGCTCGCTCTACGGAGGCACTTCCCAGCTTCTCTCTCTCTCTCTCTCTCTCTCTCTCTCTCTCTCTCTCTCTCTCTCTCTCTCTCTGTCTCTCTCTCTCTCTCTCTCTCTCTCTCTCTCTCTCTCTCTCTCTCTCTCTGTCTCTCTCTCTCTCTCTCTCTCTCTCTCTCTCTCTCTCTCTCTCTCTCTCTCTCTCTGTCTCTCTCTCTCTCTCTGTCTCTCTCTCTCTCTCTCTCTCTCTCTCTCTCTCTCTGTCTCTCTCTCTCTCTCTCTCTCTCTCTCTCTCTCTCTCTCTCTCTCTCTCTGTCTCTCTCTCTCTCTCTCTCTCTCTCTCTCTCTCTCTCTCTCTCTCTCTCTCTCTCTCTCTCTCTCTCTCTCTCTCTCTCTCTCTGTCTCTCTCTCTCTCTCTCTCTCTCTCTCTCTCTGTCTCTCTCTCTCTCTCTCTCTCTCTCTCTCTCTCTCTCTCTGTCTCTCTCTCTCTCTCTCTCTCTCTCTCTCTCTCTCTCTCTCTCTCTCTCTCTCTCTGTCTCTCTCTCTCTCTCTCTCTCTCTCTCTCTCTCTCTCTCTCTCTCTCTCTCTCTCTCTCTCTCTCTCTCTCTCTCTCTGTCTCTCTCTCTCTCTCTCTCTCTCTCTCTCTCTCTCTCTCTCTCTCTCTGTCTCTCTCTCTCTCTCTGTCTCTCTCTCTCTCTCTCTCTCAGAGAAATAAAACAACATGGAAGGAGTGAGAAGATTTGCCTGTTTGCAAAACTGTCTCAGCATACTGTACAACAACATTCCCCGTTTCAGTTTCACTATTCCTTTGCATCGCACTCCAGTCTGTGCTCCAGTACATTTATGTTATTGCAGCAGAGTTGGAAAGGGTGCTTGTTTGTTTGTGAAACCCTTCCATGATAGAATTCTGTGAGTCTGTGATCACATGTTAAGTCTTCCAAAAATACTTTTCCACATTACATTTCACGTGAAATCATGTGATTTCCATGTGAAATCATTTGTTTTTTCTGTAAGGGCAGGCAAGTGTGCACACTCACACAAACACACACACTATCAGGTGTTATACAGTGGGAGTTTGGAGTGTGACTGTTTGAGGTTGTGGACAGGTGTCTTTTATACTGATAACAAGTTCAAACAGGTGCCATGTACAGGTAACGAGTGGAGGACAGAGCAGCCTCTTAAAGAAGAAGTTACAGGTCTGTGAGAGCCAGAAATCTTGCTTGTTTGTAGGTGACTAAATACTTATTTTCCACCATAATTTTCAAATAAATTCATAAAAAATCCTACAATGTGATTTTCTGGATTTTTTTCCTCATTTTGTCTGTCATAGTTGAAGTGTACCTATGATGAAAATTACAGGCCTCTCTCATCTTTTTAAGTGGGAGAACTTGCACAATTGGTGGCTGACTAAATACTTTTTTGCCCCACTGTATATGTCACAGATCACTCAGTCCTAGTCACAGGGCTACAGTAGTGCTACAGTATGTAACAGAGGTGAGCTGATGATGAGTAGCACCATGGTGTGTAGCAGTAGCACCATGATGTGTAGTTAGTATCACCATGATGTGTAGTTACTAGCACCATGATATGTAGCAGTAGCACCATGATGTGTAGTTAGTATCACCATGATGTGTAGTTAGTATCACCATGATGTGTAGCAGTAGCACCATGATGTGTAGTTAGTATCACCATGATGTGTAGCAGTAGCACCATGATGTGTAGTTAGTATCACAATGATTTGTAGTTACTAGCACAATGGTGTGTAGCAGTAGCACCATGATGTGTAGTTAGTATCACCATGATGTGTAGTTACTAGCACCATGGTGTGTAGCAGTAGCACCATGATGTGTAGTTAGTATCACCATGATGTGTAGTTACTAGCACCATGATGTGTAGTTAGTATCACCATGATGTGTAGTTACTAGCACCATGGTGTGTAGCAGTAGCACCATGGTGTGTAGTTAGTATCACCATGATGTGTAGTTACTAGCACCATGATGTGTAGTAGTTGCACCATGATGTGTAGTTAGTATCACCATGATGTGTAGTTACTAGCACCATGGTGTGTAGCAGTAGCACCATGATGTGTAGTTAGTATCACCATGATGTGTAGTTACTAGCACCATGATGTGTAGTTAGTATCACCATGATGTGTAGTTACTAGCACCATGGTGTGTAGCAGTAGCACCATGATGTGTAGTTACTAGCACCATGGTGTGTAGCAGTAGCACCATGATGTGTAGTTAGTATCACCATGATGTGTAGTTACTAGCACCATGATGTGTAGTTAGTATCACCATGATGTGTAGTTAGTATCACCATGATGTGTAGTTACTAGCACCATGATGTGTAGTAGTTGCACCATGATGTGTAGTTAGTATCACCATGATGTGTAGTTTGTAGAACCATGCTCTGCCCAGCTGGCACACATCCTATCAGGCCCGTGCAGCCTCCACCCTGGTGCGATGAAATTTCCCTTTTTTCCCAGTCAAGTCTATTATTCTTGAGGAATTGATGGCAGCAGGTGTTAATAAATACCTAAGCATTGACTCAGCTGACACTACGACCAAACAACGTCAGTATGAACATAAAAAGTAAACATAAGTATGGACTGGCACCTCTAGGAAAGGTTTGCCATATCATTTATTATTTAGAGGTTTATAATAAACTGAGGTCAAAGCCTAAGGCCAGATTGGTCAGAGCATTTTTTTAATGAAAATATGTTTTATTGTCACATACACCAGATAGGTGCAGTGAAATATGTTGTTTTACAGGGTCAGCCATCGTAGTAGAGAACCCCTTGAGCAAATTAGGATTAAGTATCTAGCTCAAGGGCATATCGACAGATTTCTCACCTTACAGTCTCAGGTATTTAAACCAGCGACTTTACTGTTACTGGCCCAACGCTCTAACCACTAGGCTACCTGCAGACTTAAAAGCCCCTGAACTCATCATAATCATCATTCTTAATATAGAAAATCCACATTCTCCATCTTGAAGACAGAGTATCACAGATTCATAACGACACTTTTGCTGGTCATTGGAGCCTTCATGTTCTGTCAGTTTTGCCATAGTGTACGTTTTAGAACAACAGAAGTGGTCTCCTTTCAAACCATCTCTTTGTGTTTTTCTCTGCTGAGGCAGTGACTACCGGTATATAAGGGAGTGGTCAGTGAGAAGTAACAGAGAGGACACAGATAGAGAGAGAGCAGCGATGACATTAAGATTCTCCCTGTGTGCTCACACACGCTAGTCACACCTTTCTCAGGGATCTCCTCCAGGCACCGCTTCCAAGGTGAGTGTGCTCGGTCCTGAGGAATTGGGAGCCAGTGATAGCTGAGAGAAGCTATTAAATATGGGCAGGAGTTTCCCTTATCTCGCCCACCGAGGCTGTGAACGAGGCTTTGTGTTATTATGGAGATAAAATGCACAGACGCTCTGAACGGGTGAAGGAGGAGGAAGGGAGGGGGCGTAGGAACGTCAGATTTATGGAGCTAGGGAAGCTTAAGGTTATTAAATCTGAAGATTACTCGACTGCGAAATTGTTGAAGTTTTACGAGAAGTTGAAGGATTTAGGCGAGTCTTAAACAGAAGTCATTAGAGGCCAGCGATACATTATTCCGAATAATTTTGGCCCTTTCCTTCGCTCTCGTCTTTCTTTCCCTTTCCTTTCAGCTCAAAACAAATGCCATATTGAACTCTTCCTTAAAAACCTATTCAGGGGCAGCACCCTCCCCTCCACTTGGTGCTCTTCCTCTTCAACCCAACCCCTCTGGTCCTCCGAGCTTACAAAATCTTCAGTAGTAACCCATCAATAGATGCCAATGGGCCAAACCCAAGGCAGCCATTTATAGTGTGATGAGCCACTACAGAAAACATCTGAGCTAGTGTACAGTATATAAGTGTAGTACAAAATAGAGTGCACCAGTTAATACAATACTAGGATGACTACAAAGATGTATAGTACCTGAGAATGTTTTCCTTCCTGTTTTCTTGAAAATAAATACTTTAAAAAAAAAAAATATCATCTCCAACGGCAACAAGGGATACCTACCTACCTAATGTCATAAATAACATGTCACACATCAGAAATGTGTTCCTCCTCAGTGGAATATCCTGAATAGACAGCCTCACCTCTCCTCCCTGCTGAGTTTTTAAAGGGACCTGCCACTTCTGGTCCTTGTTGTCTTTCACTATTCTCCACCAGCCTCTCCGTTTGAGAACTAGTTACAGTGGGCTTGATCAGGTCAGGTTTGTTTTTGCTATGTAAACACCAAACTGTTTCTAAGAGTGTAAAACATCAGTGAGAGAAGTCTGAATAAAACATCTCACACAGTATAGAACAAACAGTTCCACTAAGACACTTTTTACCCCCATGATTTTGAATTGTGTGACTTTAATAACAGGAAATTTTTAGAACCCCAGCAGTCAAATGTACAGTGCATTCGGAAAGAATTCAGACCCCTTGGCTTTTTCTACATGTTGTTACATTACAGCCTTATTCCTCAACGGAGCAAAGTACAGAGAGATCCTTGATGAAAACCTGCTTCAGAGCCCCCAGGACCTGGGGGGGAAGGTTTACCTTCCAAGAGGACAATGACCCTAAGCACACTGCCAAGACAACGCAGGAGTGGCTTCAGGACAAGTCTCTGAATGTCCTTGAGCGGCCCAGCCAGAGCCTGGACTTGAACACGATCGAACATCTCTGGAGAGTCCCTGAAAATAGCTGTACAGTGACTCTCCCCATCCAATCTGACAGAGCTTGAAAGGATCTGCAGAGAAGAATAGGATAAATTCCTCAAGTACAGGTGTGCCAAGCTTGTAGCTCATACCCAAGAAGAATCAATGCTGTAATCACTGCCAATGGTGCTTCAACAAAGTACTGGGTAAAGGGTCTGAATACTTATGTAAATGTAATATTTCCATTTTTTATTTGTAATACATTTACAAACATTTCTAAAAACCTGTTTTTGCTTTGTCATTATGGGGTATTGTGTGTAGATTGATAAGGGGGAAAAAACAATTTAATCCATTTTAGAATAAGGCTGTTACGTAACAAAATGTGGAAAAAGTCTAGGGGTGTGAATACTTTCCGAAATAGCTCAGAAACAAAAGAAGATAAATACATGTTGACGCCAATGCTTCCCACAGTTGTGTTAGCTGGATGTCATTTGGGTTGTGGACCATTCTTTATACACACGGGAAACTGTTGAGCGTGAAAAACCCAGCAGCGTTGCAGTTCTTGACACACTCAAACTGGTGCACCTGGCACCTGGCACCTGGCACCTATTACCATACCCCATTCAAAGGCACTTAAATCTTTTGGCTTGTCCATTCACCCTCTAAATGGCACACATACACAATCCATGTCTCAATTGTCTCAACGCTTAAAAATCCTTCTTTAACCTGTCTCCTCCTCTTCATCTACAAGGATGGAAGTGGATATAACAGGTGACATCAATAAGGGAACATAGCTTTTACCTGGATAGCAAGACAAAGGAGCTGATCGTGGACTACGTGAAAAGGCTGGCCGAACAGGCCCCCATTAACACGATGGGGCTGTAGTGGAGCGGGTCGAGAGTTTCAAGTTCCATTGGTGTCCACATCACCGGCGAGGGTAGGTGAGGGTAGGAGACAACATCTCCACCCCGCTGATCCTCAACACTGGGGCCCCACATGGGTGTGTTCTCAGCCCTCTCCTATACTCCCTGTTCACCCATGACTGCGTGGCCATGCACACCTCCAAATCAATCATCAAGTTTGCAGACGACACTACAGTGGTAGGCTTGATTACCAACAACAACGAGACGGCCAACAGGAAGGAGGTGAGGGCCCTCGGAGTGTGGTGTCAGGGAAATAACCACACACTCAACGTCAACAAAACTAAGGAGATGATCGTGGACTTCAGGAAACAGCAGAGGGAGCAACCCCCCTATCCACATCGACGGAACAGTAGTGGAGAAGGTGGAAAGTTCTAAGTTCCTCCGCGTACACATCACGGACAAACTGAAATGGTCCACCCACGCAGACAGTGTGGTGAAGAAGGCACAACAGCGCCTCTTCAACCTTAGGAAGCTGAAGAAATGTGGATTGTCACCAAAAACACTCACAAACTTTTACAGATGCACAATCGACAGCATCCTGTCAGGCTGTATCACCGCCTGGTACGGCAACTGCTCCGCCCACAACCGTAAGGCTCTCCAGAGGGTAGTGAGGTCTCCACAACGCATCACCGGGGACAACCTACCTGCCCTCCAGGACACTTACACCACCTGATGTCACAGGAAGGCCAAAAAGATCATCAAGGACAACAACCACCCAAGCCACTGCCTGCTCATCCTGCTACCATCCAGAAGGTGAGGTCCGTACAGGTGCATCAAAGCTGGGACCGAGAGACTGCTTCTGTCTCAAGGCCATCAGACTGTTAAACAGCCATCAATAACATTGAGTGGCTGCTGCCAACATACTGACTCAAGTCTCTAGCCACTTTAATTATTAAAAATTGGATGTAAATGTATCACTAGCCACTTTAAAAAATGCCACTTTATATAATGTTTACATACACTACATTACTCATCTCATATGTATATACTGTACTCTATACCATATACTGTATCTTGCCTATGCCGTTCGGTCATCGCTCATCCATATATTTTTATGTACAATGTCTTATTCATTCCTTTACACTTGTGTGTATAAGGTAGTTGTGAAATTGTTAGATATTACTGCATGGTCGGAACTAGAAGCACAAGCATTTCACTACACCCACGTTAAAATCTGCTAACCATGTGTATATGACAAATAACATTTGATTTGATTTTATCATGGTCTAAACATACCAAGACAGTCGCAAAGAGGCCATGTCAAAACCTTTTCCCCCTCAGGAGACTGAAAAGATTTTGCATGGGTCCTCAGTTCAACAAAAGGTTCTACAGATGCACCATTGAGAGTATCTGACCATAAGGCGCTACAGAGGGTAGTGTTAATGGCCCAGTACATCACTGGGGCCAAGCTTCCTGCCATCCAGGACCTATATAATAGGCGGTGTCAGAGGAAAGTCCATGAAATTTTCAGAGACTCCAGTCACCCAAGTTATAGACTGTTTTCTCTGCTACCGCATGGCAAGCGGTCCTGGAGCGCCAAGTTTAGGACCAAAAGGCTCCTCAACAGTGTCTACCCCCAAGCCATTAGACTGCCGAACAATTAATACAATTTCCACCGGACTATTTACATTAACCCCCTCCGTTTTGTACACTGCTGCTACTCGCTGTTTATTATCTATGCATAGACTCTTCACCCCCACCTACATGTACAAATTACCTCAACTAATCTGTACCCCCGCACACTGACACAGTACGGATACCCCCTGTATGTAGCCTCGTTATTGTAATTCTTATTGTGTTACTTTTTCATTATTCGTCTATTTGGTAAATATTTTCTTAACTCTTCTTGAACTGCGCTATTGGTTAATGGTTTGTAAGTACAGTGCCTTGCGAAAGTATTCGGCCCCCTTGAACTTTGCGACCTTTTGCCACATTTCAGGATTCAAACATAAAGATATAAAGATATAAAACTGTATGTTTTTGTGAAGAATCAACAACAAGTGCAGCAAACTCTCTCCAGAAGTTCAGTGAGGATCTCTGAATGATCCAATGTTGACCTAAATGACTAATGATGATAAATACAATCAAGTCTCCGTATAAATGCACCTGCACTATGATAGTCTCAGAGGTCTGTTAAAAGCGCAGAGAGCATTATGAAGAACAAGGAACACACCAGGCAGGTCCGAAATACTGTTGTGAAGAAGTGTAAAGCTGGATTTGGATACAAAAAGATTTCCCAAGCTTTAAACATCCCAAGGAGCACTGTGCAAGCGATAATATTGAAATGGAAGGAGTATCAGACCACTGCAAATCTACCAAGACCTAGCCGTCCCTCTAAACTTTCAGCTCCTACAAGGAGAAGACTGATCAGAGATGCAGCCAAGAGGCCCATGATCACTCTGGATGAACTGCAGAGATCTACAGCTGAGGTGGGAGACTCTGTCCATAGGACAACAATCAGTCGTATATTGCACAAATCTGGCCTTTATGGAGAGTGGCAAGAAGAAAGCCATTTCTTAAAGATATCCATAAAAAGTGTTGTTTAAAGTTTGCCACAAGCCACCTGGGAGACACACCAAACATGTGGAAGAAGGTGCTCTGGTCAGATGAAACCAAAATTGAACTTTTTGGCAACAATGCAAAACGTTATGTTTGGCGTAAAAGCAACACAGCTCATCACCCTGAACACACCATCCCCACCGTCAAACATGGTGGTGGCAGCATCATGGTTTGGGACTGCTTTTCTTCAGCAGGGACAGGGAAGATGGTTCAAATTGATGGATGGAGCCAAATACAGGACCATTCTGGAAGAAAACCTGATGGAGTCTGCAAAAGACCTGAGACTGGGACGGAGATGTGTCTTCCAACAAGACAATGATCCAAAACATAAAGCAAAATCTACAATGGAATGGTTCAAAAATAAACATATCCAGGTGTTAGAATGGCCAAGTCAAAGTCCAGACCTGAATCCAATCGAGAATCTGTGGAAAGAACTGAAAACTGCTGTTCACAAATGCTCTCCATCCAACCTCACTGAGCTCGAGCTGTTTTGCAAGGAGGAATGGGAAAAAATGTCAGTCTCTCGATGTGCAAAACTGATAGAGACATACCCCAAGCGACTTACAGCTGTAATCGCAGCAAAAGGTGGCGCTACAAAGTATTAACTTAAGGGGGCTGAATAATTTTGCACTCCCAATTTTTCAGTTTTTGATTTGTTAACAAAGTTTGAAATATCCAATAAATGTCGTTCCACTTCATGATTGTGTCCCACTTGTTGTTGATTCTTCACAAAAAAATACAGTTTTATATCTTTATGTTTGAAGCCTGAAATGTGGCAAAAGGTCGCAAAGTTCAAGGGGGCCGAATACTTTCGCAAGGCACTGTAGATGTGTGAAGTGGACAGAGGATTTACACAGCGTTTGTTTACTCTCAGAAGCGGCCATCTCTTCCTGATCCACTTGATAAAGTCCTGCGCCTTGGTGGAGAGAAAATTCATTATCCTCCCTGTCACACAACCTTTTATTGAGATGTGCATGTTTAATGTGGCTTAAATTAGCTTTTTAAAGCTGTAAACAGTGGCTAATTGGCAGGACTATAAGCCATGCTACGCATCACACACACCAGCTAACTCGTTAAGAGGTGGTCTTATTTGAACATGATTGCTTCACACCACTCCGTAGCTCCTTACCCCGGTCTCCCCATCTCCTTCAGACTCAGCAGGCCTCCCTGAGGACGAAACAACCAACCTAGGGTCCACAGAGACCACCCAGCACCCATCATACTCACTCCAACCACTCAGCAACCCCCACTGGGGATGTTGTGGCCTGGGGAGCATGTGTGTAGGGGAGTATGGGTGAACTGGGTTGGGGAGTGGAGGAGAGGGAGAGGGGATGACTGATAGAGGGTTGGAGGTTTAAGAGCCCCCCTTCACACGTTGGTGAGGTGTTTTCTGCCAGCTACACGCAAAAAAAACTGGTCAAAACATGGGCTGATTGCCACTCTTCTAATTACACTAATGGCTTCATTACTGGCATTAATTTAGCCCTCATCAGTCTTTTGTGAGTGATTAATCTAAAGCGGAGGAGGAGTTTAAAACGAAAATAATTTAAAATACAGCAAATTATCCCATTATCCCAGCATCGAATGTTCTCTCAAGACAGTTGTTCACTTCACGGCAGTTTGGATGTTGACAAGGCCAGCATGAAAAATGTTCACTGTGCAAGCATGATCTGTGTGTTCAAAGACTCTGTTACTCTGAGATATGGACCATATCCTGTTATCAAAACTAGAAGTGTAAGAGGAAAGTATGGTATTACCAGTAATGGAACGCTGAAATAGTATACGTCTAACAGCATTGAGATCTGAAATAGTATATGTCTAACAGCATAGAGGTCTGAAATAGTATACGTCTAACAGCATAGAGGTCTGAAATAGTATACGTCTAACAGCATAGAGGTCTGAAATAGTATACGTCTAACAGCATAGAGGTCTGAAATAGTATACGTCTAACAGCATAGAGGTCTGAAATAGTATACGTCTAACAGCATAGAGGTCTGAAATAGTATACGTCTAACAGCATAGAGGTCTGAAATAGTATACGTCTAACAGCATAGAGGTCTGAAATAGTATACGTCTAACAGCATAGAGGTCTGAAATAGTATACGTCTAACAGCATAGAGGTCTGAAATAGTATATGTCTAACAGCATAGAGGTCTGAAATAGTATACGTCTAACAGCATAGAGGTCTGAAATAGTATACGTCTAACAGCATAGAGGTCTGAAATAGTATACGTCTAACAGCATAGAGGTCTGAAATAGTATAGTAACGGCATAGAGGTCTGAAATAGTATACGTCTAACGGCATAGAGGTCTGAAATAGTATATGTCTAACAGCATAGAGGTCTGAAATAGTATATGTCTAACAGCATAGAGGTCTGAAATAGTATATGTCTAACAGCATAGAGGTCTGAAATAGTATACGTCTAACAGCATAGAGGTCTGAAATATATACGTCTAACAGCATAGAGGTCTGAAATAGTATATGTCTAACAGCATAGAGGTCTGAAATAGTATATGTCTAACAGCATAGAGGTCTGAAATAGTATATGTCTAACAGCACAGAGGTCTGAAATAGTATATGTCTAACAGCATAGAGGTCTGAAATAGTATACGTCTAACAGCATAGAGGTCTGAAATAGTATACGTCTAACAGCATAGAGGTCTGAAATAGTATACGTCTAACAGCATAGAGGTCTGAAATAGTATACGTCTAACAGCATAGAGGTCTGAAATAGTATACGTCTAACAGCATAGAGGTCTGAAATAGTATATGTCTAACAGCATAGAGGTCTGAAATAGTATATGTCTAACAGCATAGAGGTCTGAAATAGCATTAATACTGAATATGTACAGCTTACATCTGTCTAACGGTATAGCTTCCGTCCATCTCCTTGCCCCTACCTGGGCTCGAACCAGGGACACTCTGCCCACATCGACAACAGCCACCCTCGAAGCATCGTTACCCATCATTCCACAGACGCCACGACCCTTGCAGAGCAACGGGTACAACTACTTCAAGGTCTCAGAGCGAAATAAATGTTGTAGTGTAACCATTAATTTACCAACTGTCAACACATGATGCATCAGCCATTTTTTCCAACACATTGTGCTTTTCTATTTACATTCATACAGTACGTGCTGACCTTGACCACCTGTTGTGTGAAAGTATTTGTACTGCATTAAGGTGTTGCTCACAGCCAGAAATGAATCATTTGGAAATGGGCAGTAAATGAATGGACCAAATATTTCCCCACTTTCTATTGGCTCAGTGTTCTGGGCAAACACTCTGGTCTGGTCCATTCGTATGCCTACTTTCTTCCATTGTTTAATTTGTACTATTCATTTGTGTATCACAAAGTCTGAACGTGGTGTTTAATCAATGTTTTGGTAGACACAATAAAACGTTCTGTTAAATCATCATAGCATTTTAAAATGTAGGCAAAGCAAATGGTCTGATTTTGAATTTACACCAAATTCAAGCCACATTCACAGCCCTCAGTAAAGCTGTTGTCTGTTTGGGTTCATTTCCTACAATATCTCAATCCAACACACTCAAACAAACCCCCCGAGAAGCTGTTTTATCCTTTATCACACATACATAGAGGCCGCACATCAAAGCCGGAGGAAGGGAGTCATCAGGGGAGGAGGAAAGTAAAGAGAGAGAGACAGGATTACCTACACCGTACTGAAGGGCCCTTCACTGGGGATAGACTAAGAGGTTTCTTCTTGGCACAGAATTAAAACTCATCACCACACACAAAGAGAGAGACACACACACATACACACACATGCACACGTACAGAGCTGTCAATACTGATTAAAACCCCAGGCATCCAAGTGTAAGATTTATAGTTTTCAACTGTTTGGGAAACAACATCAGATCTGAATCTCAGACTGGATACAAATGCTGACTTCATCAGCAATGCTTCCTGTAGTCGCCTCCTTTAACAGAGCCTATAGATTCTATAGAGCATCATCTGCTGTTCTAGATCTGATACAGTTCACATCTGTTCCAATTCATTAATGGAGAGCTATGCTCAGATGATCTTGATCAACAACATTACTTCATGGATCTGAAGATATCTTTGATTGTTAAATCACAGAATGTATATTGCAAAATTAGGAAATGTATAATTTTTGTTTCCATTAAGTATCTTTGGAAAATAAAAATATCACAACTTTTATATCACCTTACATATGATAACAACACTGTTGTGGAAATGACAACTCAAAGTCAAACTTAAATTAATAATTCTTTATTATCAGCAAGCTGGAGAGGTTCCAACAAACTTAATGCACTAAGTAGTACACTCTGCCGGTGGTCAGGAGCTCTGCTGGGGCAGTCACGTTAGTTCTCTTATATACTACTTACACAGACAATTTATATTTTCATTATTAAAATTATTCATTATTTATAATTAATTCATCATTAACGTTTGGTTCCTGCATGTGACCAACCAATACCTCACAAGGCTTCTTCTCTCCAAGCTGAGACCTTGAAACTGAGATATCCCTTTTGGTTCCCAGAACAATGCTGTGGGCGTACTTCCAATTGGTCTGAGGAGGAGGTCACAGTCACCTGCACGAACCAAGATAGAGAGAGAGAGGAGATGCTGTGTACAATTCAATGCTATCTCTTCTGACAACAAAATTTCCCCTCACAATATTGTCATGCCCTGACCTTAGAGAGCCATTTTAGAGCGTCTGCTAAATGACTTAAATGTAAATGTAAATGTATTTCTCTATTTGGTTAGGTCAGGGTGTGATGTGGGGTGTGCATTCTATGTTATATTTTCTATGTTTCTTTATTTCTATGTTTTGGCCGGGTATGGTTCTCAATCAGGGACAGCTGTCTATCATTGTCTCTGATTGGGAATCATACTTAGGTCGCCCTTTTTCCCTCCTTCAGTGTGGGTAATTGACTTTTGTTAGTGGCACTATAGCCCTGTAAGCTTCACATTTGTTTGTTGGTGACATTTACTCAAATAAAAGAAAATGTACGCTCAACACGCTGCAGTTGGGTCCACTGCTTTCGTGACAAATATTCTGCTTTGTCCTATGAAAACTTGGCAACTAGGAAATGTGTGAACTGTAGTGAACAGCTCCCTCTTAAGGTTGCAACGTGAAGTTGATCAATATATCCCCGTCCCCCATCCCCCACCCTGCTTCCCCATCCCCTTCCCACCAGCCACACTCCAAAACATAAATTCCTTTAAATCCACCCACTCTTTGTACTCTCGGGGTCCTCTCCAAGTTCCTATCCATCACTGTCCTCCCAATCAATAATCAATCTGCAGTGTCTTGCGCCCTCTCCATCCGTCTCCATTGCGTAGCTGAGCACACTCTGGCAGTATAGATCATAATTTGGAGGGTTGTAATTGCTGGTCGGAGAAAGAGAGTCCGTTAATGTTATCACAGGCCACCACTCTTCCCACCTCTCAACCTGACCCACTTTCTTCTTCTTCATTTCCTTCTGACTTTCCTAATTCCCTCTTTTTCTTCAAGACTATGAGAAGACACATGACCCAACACAAACAACCATCGACGCTCAATTTTTTATACTTCAAGTTAGTTAATATTGAAGGAATTATTAACAAAGCAACTCTGTGTGTCTGAATGTGTGTGCTTGAGGGTCTGGTGGTGTTGATTCTGTGAGTTCCTCCACAGAGGGTATGTTTTGAGCTGTCAAGGGACCACAAATCTCTGCGCTGCTTGCAGAGTAAGTGAAGCACTCAGCTGCATCCAACTTTTCCACACAACGAAACGCTGTTAATTAATTTACCTTGAGAAAGAAGTAAATCCCAGGACAGTGCTTTCTGCTGCTGTTAACCACTGATATTCCCAATTTAAAAACAATCCTTACCCAAGTCAGAATATGGTGATATGATTAACAAATCAAGCAAAGTTACTTTGTGGGAAATTAGGACAGGATGTTTACTGATTCTAATGCCCGTGAACATTTAGGCTATCTTCTCATTGAATCGTTTGTCTGGTGTTTTCTGAGCCAACAGCAATGCAAGCCAGGAGGGATATCTCCACAGTTTGGCACTGGACAAACAAGTGGGTCTCACGATTCGTCCATGCACAGCTGTACAATCCAGAGGCACATAGGCACTAATTGACGGCCAATGAGTAAGAAAAGCCCCGGCCCATGTGAATCCTCAGCTACTAATTGAACCCTCAGGGAACTATTAATGGCCTTAACAACTCTGGAAATGTACCCACCCGTAAGCCACCTCCTCAAATCAAATCATATAAAATAGTATATTATTTGTCACATGCTTCGTATAAACTAACAGTGAAATGTTGACTTACAGGCCCTTCCCAATAATGCAGAGAGAAAGAAAATAGAGGAAAGGAAAACACTTAATAATAAAATGTACAAACAAATGTATAACACAATGAGTAACGATAACGTTGCTATATACACAGTTACCAGTATGGAGTCGATGTGCAGGGGTACAAGGTAATTGAGGTAGATATATAAATATAACCAGGAATAAAGTGACAGATCATAAATAGTAGCAGCATTGAAGGTGATGAGTCAAAAAAGTTCATGCAGGGTCAATGCAGATAATTAAATAGTTAACCAAATAGCAACCTGGACCAACTATTTCGTAGTGCTATGGCTTGGGAGTAGAAGCTGTTCAGGGTCCTGTTGGTTCCAGACTTGGTGCATCGGTACCACTTGCCGTGCGGTAGCAGAGAGAACAGTTCATGACTTGGGTGGTTGGAGTATTTCACAATTTTAGGGCCTTCCTTTGACACTGTCTGGTATAGAGGTCCTGGATAGAAGGGAGCTCGGTTCCAGTGATGTACTGGGCTGTATGCACTATCATATGTAGCACTTTGCGGTCGGATGACAAGCAGTTGCCATACCAAGCAGTGGTGCGGCTAGTAAAATACTCCCAATGGTGCAGCTGTAGAATTTTCTGAAGAGGTGTTGTCATGCCCTCTTCACAACTATGTTGGTTTGTGTGGACCGTGATAGATCGTATGTGATGTGGACACCTAGAAACTTTAAGTTCTTGAACCTTCCACTACAGCCCCTTCGATATGAATGGGGGAGTCTTCGGCCCACTGTTTCCTGTAGTCCACGATCGGCTCCTTTGTCGTGCTGACGTTGAAGGAGAGGTTGTTGCCCTGGCAAAACATTGCCAGGTCTCTGACCTCCTCCCTATATGCTGTCTCATCGTCGTTGGTGATCAGGCCTACCACCGTCGTATCGTCGACAAACATAATGATGGTGTTGAAGTCGTGCACCACCGTGCAATCATCGGTGAACAGGGAGTCCAGGAGGGGACTAAACGCATGCCCACGTGTTGAGCGTCAACGTGGCAGATGTGTTGTAGCCTACCCTCATCACCTGAGGGCGGCCAGTCAAGAAGTCCAGGATCCATTTGCAGAGGGAGGTGTTCAATCCCAGTGTCCTTAGCTTAGTGATGAGCTAGGAGGGCACTATGGTGTTGAAAGCTGAGCTGTAGTCAATTAACAGCATTCTCACATAGGTGTTCCTCTTGCCCAAGTGGGAAAGATCTGTTGGGGCGGTATGCAACTTGGAGTGGGTTCAGGGTTTCTGGGATGATGGTGTTGATGTGAGCTATGACCAGTCTTTCAAAGCATTTCATGGGTACAGATGTGAGTGCTACGGGGCGATAGTCATTTAGGATGGTTACCTTGGAATTCTTGGGCACAGGGACTATGGTGGTCTGCTTGAAACATGGAGGTATTACAGACTGGGTCAGGAAGAGGTTGAAAATGTCAGTGAAGACACTTGCCAACTGGTTAGTGCATGCTCTGAGTACACGTCCTGGTAATCCGTCTGACCTTGTGAATGTTAACCGGTTTAAGGTCTTACTCACATCAACCACAGAGAGCTTGATCGCACAGTAGTCTGGAACAGCTGGTGCTCTCATGCATGGTTCAGTGTTGCAGACCTCGAAGCAAGCATTGAAGCCATTTAGCTCATCTGGTAGGATAGCTTCACTGGACAGCTCGCGGCTGTGATAGTTTGAAAGCCCTGTCACATCCGATGAGCGTCAGAGCCGGTTTAGTAGAATTTGATCTTAGTCCTGTACTGATGCTTTGCCTGTTTGATGATTCATCGGAGGGCATAGCGGTAGTTTTTATAAGCATCCAGATTAGTGTCCCGTTCCTTGAAAGCGGTAGCTCTAGCTCAGTGCAGATGTTGCCTGTAATCCATGGTTTCTGGTTGGGATATGTACATACACTATGGTCATTGTGGGGACGACGTCATTGATGCAGTTATTAATGAAGCTGGTGACTGAAGGGGTACCCTGGAACATATCTGTGCTAGCAAAATAGTCCTGTAGTTTAGCATCCGCTTCATCGAACCACTTCCTTATTGAGCGCATTACTGGTACTTCCTGTATAAGCTTTTGCTTGTAAGCAGGAATCAGGAGGATAGAGTTATGGTCAGATTTGCCAAATGGATTACAAGGAGGGTTTTGTATGTGTTTCTGTGTGTGGAGTAAAGGTGATCTAGAGTTTTTTCACCTCTAGTTGCACCGGTTGACATGATGGTAGAAATCCCCAGCCACTAGGAGCGAGAATTTTCTTGTTTGCTTATGGCCGTATACAGCTCGTTGAGTGTGGTCCTAGTGCCAGCATCAGTTTGTGGTGGTAAATAGACATCTTCAAAAAATATAGATGAAAAAATGTCTTGGTAAATAGTATGGTCTACAGCGTAACATGAGGCATTCTAACTCAGGCCAGCAGAACCTTGAGAATTCCTTAGTATTAGAGATTGCGCACCAGCTGTTGTTAACAAAGAGACACACACTTCCCCCTTGAGCTTAGCCGACACTGTAGTTCTGGTCTGCCAATGCATAGAAATACCAGATAGATGTATAGTGCCTTCACAAAGTCTTCATATCCCTTGACCTATTCCACATTTTGTTGTGTTACAGCCAGAATTTTAAAAAGAATTGATTTGTTTTTCTCGCCTATCTATACACAACACCGGTGGTGAACAGCAATCTTCAAGTCTTTCCACAGATTTTCAAGTCTGAGCTTTGGCTGGGCGACTCAATGACTTTCACATTCTTGTTTTGAAGCCATTGCAGTGTTGATTTGGCTGTATGCTTGGGGTCATTGTCCTGTTGGAAAGTAAATCTTTGCCCCAGTTTAAGGTACTTTGCGCTCTGAAGCAGGATTTCATCAAAGAATTTGATTGTATTTTGCTCCATTCTTTGTTCCCTCTGTCCTTACCAGTCTACAAGTCCCTTTCACTGAAAAGCATCCCCATAGCATGATGCTGCCACCACATTGCTTCACGATAGGCATAGTGTTGACAGGTGATGAGCTGTGCCTGTTTTTTTCTCCAGACATAGCACTTTGTATTCAGGCCAAAGAGTACAATTTTTGTCTCATCAGACCAGACAATCTTTTGCCTTTATGCTCTCAGACAATTTCCCGTGCCTTTTTCTCAGGAGTGGCTTCCATCTGGTCACTCTCCCATAAACGCAGATTGGTGAAGTGCTGTGCAGACTGTTGTCCTTCTGGCAAGTTCTCCCATCTCAGCCAAAGAACTATTTAGTTCTGTCAGAGTGGTCATTGGGTTTTTGGTCACCTCCCTGACCAAGGTCCTTCTGGCTCGGTTGCTCAGTTTAGTCAGACAGCCAGCTCTAGGCAGAGTCTGGGTAGTTCCATATTTTTTTTATTTCCAATGATGGAGACCACTGTGCTCTTGGAAACTTTCAACACTTTAGAAATTGTTTTACACCCTTCCGCAGATATTTGCCTCATCACAATTATATCTCAGTTCCTTGAACGTCATGGTATAGTTTCTGCTCTGTCATACACTGTCAACTGTGGGACCTTATATAGACAGGTGTGTTTCTTTCTAAGACCTGTCCAAACATTTGAATTTGCCACATTCCAATCAAGTTGTGGCAGCATCTCAAGGACGACCAAAGAAACTGGATGCACCTGAGCTCAGTTTTGAGTGTCATAGCAAAGGGGTGTGAATACATTTGTAAATGAGATATTTCTCATAACCCATTTTCAATACATTTGCTAAAATTTCTCAAAACAGGTTTTCACTTTGTCTTTTTGGGGTATTGTGAGTAGATGGGTGAGAGAGAAAAAAACTATTTAATACATTTTGAATTCAGGCTGTGACACAACTAAATTTAGATTAAGACAAGGGGTATGAATACTTTCTGAAGGCACTGTATATTATCCATGTACTTGTTCAACCACGACTTAGAGAAACATACGATGTTATAGTTCTTCGGGTCCCTTTGATAGGATAGTCTCGAACGGAGCTCGTCAAGTTTGTTCTCCAAATTTGCCAATAGAATGGAGGGTGGAGGCGGTTTACGTACTCTTACTTTTGTCAGGGTGCCCACTCGTCGGCCTCTCTTGGCCTTCTACACGTTGAAGTAGAAATCTTAATCCAAATCGAGGTTAGTGGACATTGCTCTGATGTCCAGAAGCTCTTTTCGGGTCAAAGGAAACGATGCCGAAAACATTATGTCCCCAAAAAATTAAGATCAGCGCAAAAACAACACAAAATGGCAGGAATTTGTCAGGAGCCCATAAAACGGATGCTATCTATTGCAGCGCCATTCTCTACAAAGTCCACACTGTCTGTAAGGAACTGTTTTCCATGTTTGTATCCCAACCACCCATTCCCGGATGACAGCTCCCCAGGGATCCCTCTGACTGCTTTGTGTTTGGACTGTCATCCTCGCCTTCTGCTCACACTAGCAGAGGAAACATGTATATGTTGGGGAGGCACCCATTTGGCAGTAGGATCCCCTAAACGTCATTGGAACAGCAGACTTATAGCCGTTTTTGTTCACTCTAAACAGTTATCTACATACCTGCAATATTATCAGCACAATGAGAACCATGGTTCTTTACATAAAAAATCATGAATTAACTTTAAACAAACTTCAGCGAACAAATGGAAGCAGCCTTATAATGAGGGCAATATGTGCAACAACAAAAAAAATCCGACCTGCCCATCTCTCCATGTGATATGCTAATAACGAATTCACATTAAAATGGTGGCGGCTTCTCTAAAGGCTTCTTGCTGTTCCTCATCAATGCTTTTTGCTGAAACGTACTGTTTGCAATATGAAATTAATGAGTTGTTGAATGCTTTGAATGAATCCCATTCTAAATGTAATTGTCTCCATTCCCCAGAGGCCCAGGGACAAGCCTGGCGACAGTGCCTGTCAATAGAAACAGCCTCGTATTTAATCTTCATTTGATGACTTTCACTCAGTGTCAGCTGGCGTAGCATAATTCATTGTGAGAGAGAGACAGAGAGGTAGCATGGAAAGGAGGTGGCAGGTTTCATACAGACCTACTTCTGTCATTCAAGCTGGGGGTGTTTCTCATCTGTTGAGTCATACACTTGAAAAGTGTCCACACCCCCACTGACTGAACACACTACAAGGCCGGGTGTGGAGCGAAGGGGTTTTTCTGCACACTGTAGTGCTTGTTTTCATCCTAGAAAATTCAAACCATGAGGAAAGTCACGTCCTGAAGATTCAATTCTTTCTAAGAAAATTGCTATTTTTATATGGTCGCCTTAAAAACTGCTAAAGTCTGACAGCTTCCATACTCTTGTTTCAAACCAGACTATTTAAACAACTGCAAATTCAGAAATAGTTATTTTGATGGATGCAGATAAAGCATTAGACACTACAGAATGGGATTATTTATTTGGTACACTCAAAAGCTTTGGTTTCGGAGAGACATTTATCTCATGGATCAAAATAATATATGAATCTCCAATGGCTACAGTTCGAACTAATGGCACACTTTCTGAAAACTTTCCATTACAACAATCTTACAGCACTCCACTCCAATTCTCTATTGCCATAAAGCCACCAGCCATCGATCAATGCAGCAATGAGGAAGTGAAAGGGGTGACATGAGGTGGTCTCGATCATAAATTCTCACTTTATGCTGATGATATACTTCTATTTACTTTTGATCTAATGTCATCTGCACCAATGATTTTGAATACGATTGAAACTTTTGGGAAAATATCTGGGTTCAAGCTCAAAACTTTTTTGTAATCTCCCACATGATAACTCCTCCATTCAAAAGGGTCTCAATTCATTTACATATTTGGGAGTCTCGGTTTTCCACAATCTTAAAAGGAAAATCCACTCAAAAAATGTTTTTTTCATTAGTCCACTGTTGATACAGTCCCAAAATGTTTTGCATGTCAGCAGTCAAGTTTTCAAGATATTGGAATCAAGAAGCAAACTGTCACCAGCCACATCATCATGATGACTCAAAATGCCTCCTAAAGGCAAACTTTACAAAGTTACCGGAAAATGCCAAATTTGACTCTATCTGAGCACATAAATACTGTAAAAATGTATGTCCCGCCAAGGTTTATCCATCTATTTTAATGTGTTGCAGTTTTTCACTCCAAATCTTTCTTCCTTCAACGATCTAGATCAACATATTACCTCTATCCTTTGGATAAAGAAACCCCCCCGACAACGTAAACTATTCCTTCAAAGGCCTAAAAACCAAGGTGGCCTGGCATTGCCTAACATGCAGTTCGCCCAGTACCATGCCCTGAACCTTGGTCACTGTTACTAGCTGGCTACCACCCGGTACTCTACCCTGCACCTTGGAGACTGCTGCCCTATGTACATAGTCATTGAACACTGGTCACTTTAATAATGTTTACATACTGTTTTACCCCCTTCATACGTACACTGAGTGTACAACACATTAAGCACACCTGCTCTTTCCATGACATAAACTGACCAGGTGAATCCAGGTGAAAGCTATGATCCCTTTTTTGATATCACTTCAGATGTCACTTCATGATCCCTTTTTTAAAATTCACTTCAATCAGTGTAGATGAAGGGGAGGAAACGGGTTAAATATGGATTTTTAAGCCTTGAGCCAATTGAGACATGGATTGTGTATGCGTGCCATTCAGAGGGTGAATGGACAAGACTAAAAATGTAAGTGTCATAGAATGCTGCTGGGTTTTTCATGCTCAACAGTTTCCCGTGTGTATCAAGAATGGTCCACCATCCAAAGGACATCCAGCCAACTTGACACAACTGTCGAAAGCATCGGAGTCAACCAGTTTTGGACACCTTGTAGAAGAATCCATGCCCCAACGAATTTAGGCTTTTCTGCAACTTAATATTAAGAAGGTGTCCTTAATGTTTTGTACACTCAGTGTATATACTGCATTCTAGTCATGGCTCATCCTATATAACTACTGCTGTACACACCTTTTCTATTCATATACTGCCCATACTGTCTATTCACACCAATATACACTACCATTCAAAAGTTTTAGAACACTTACTCATCCAAGGGTTTTTCTTTATTTTTACTATTTTCTACATTGACATCAAAACTATGAAATAACACATATGGAATCATGTAGTAACCAAACAAGTGTGAAACAAATTAAAATATATTTTCTAATAGCCACCCTTTGCCTTGATGACAGCTTTGCACACTCTTGGCATTCTCTCAACCAGCTTCACCTGGAATGCTTTTCCAACAGTCTTGAAGGAGTTCCCACATATGCTGAGCACTTGTTGGCTGCTTTTCCTTCACTCTGCGGTCCGACTCATCCCAAACCATCTCAATTGGGTTGCAGTCGGGTGATTGTGATGGCCAGGTCATCTGATGCAGTTCTCCATTACTCTCTTCCTTGGTCAAATAGCCCTTACACAGTCTGGAGGTGTGTTGGGTCATTGTCCTGTTGAAAAACAAATGATAGTCCCACTAAGCCCAAATCAGATGGGATGACCTATCACTGCAGAATGCTGTGGTAGCCATGCTGGTTAAGTGTGCCTTGAATTCTAAATAAATTACAGACAGTGTCACCAGCAAAGCACCCCCACTCCATAACACCTCCTCCTCCATGCTTAGCAGTGGGAACCACACATGCACAGATCATCCGTTCACACATACAGTGTCTCACAAAGACATGGCAGTTCGAACCAAAAATGTCCTATTTGGACTCCAGACCAAAGGACAAATTTAATGTCCATTGCTCGTGTTTCTTGGCCCAAGCATGTCTCTTCTTGTTATTGTGGTCCTTTAGTAGTAGTTTCTTTGAAGCAATTCGACCATGGCCTGATTCACACAGTCTCTTCTGAACAGTTGATGTTGAGATGTGTCTGTTACTTGAACTCTGTGAAGCATTTATTTGGGCTGCAATTTCTGAGGCTGGTAGCTCTAATGAACTTGTCCTCTGCAGCAGAGGTAACTCTGGGTCTTCCTTTCCTGTGGCAGTCCTCATGAGAGCCAGTTTCATCTTAGCGTTTGATGATTTTTGCGACTGCACTTGAAGAAACTTGAAATTTTCTTCATGTGCAATTTTCCGTATTGACAGACCTTCATGTCTTAAAGTAATGATGGACTGTCGTTTCTCTTTGATTATTTGAGATGTTCTTGCCATAGTATGGACTTGGTCTTTTACCAAATAGGGCTATCTTCTGTATACCCCCCTACCTCGTCATAATTCAACTGATTGGCTCAAACACATTAAGAAGGAAAGAAATTCCCCAAGGCTCACCTGTTAATTGAAATGCATTCCAGGTTACTACCTCATGAAGCTGATTGAGAGAATGCCAAGAGTGTGTAAAGCTGTCATCAAGGCAAAGGGTAGCTACTTTGAAGAATCTCAAATACAAAATATATTTTGATTTGTTTAACACTTTTCTGTTTACTACATGATTCCATGTGTGTTCTTTCTTAGTGATGTCTTCATTATTATTCTACAATGTAGAAAATAGTAAAAAGAAAGAAAAACCCTTGAATGAGTAGGCGTTCTAAAACTTTTGACCGGTAGTGTATATATATATATATGCTCGTTCTGATATTTCCTCATTTCTTTCTTTTGGATTATGCTAGCTAGGTATTATTACTGCACTGTTGGAGCAAGCATTTCGCTGTACCTGCGATAACATCTGCAAATCTGTGTACAAGACCAATAAACTTTGATTTGATTTTAGTTCTACTATTGGTCTGCAAAGATCTGAAATATGACAGACTGGCTTGAATCTCATAACTATTCCACCCATCCTTTCTGGGTGCAAATTGAAGAATCAGCCTGTGATACCACATCTTTATCTGCTCTTTGGTGTTCACCCTTACCTCTAGGTATACATCAAATCCCATGTTAAACAGTCTACGAGAATATGGCTCCAATTCCAAAAACACTTTGTGCTCCGCTCAGCTTATATTTGCATGTCAATAAGCAAGAACCTCATGTTCCCATCATCTTGTGAAACGAGAGCATTTGATGTATGGCACTGATCTTTTTATTGACAATAATTTTGTCCCTTTTGACCAACAAGTCAAAAACATTGATCTTTCCAGATGTAATTTATTTCGATATCTTCAAGTATGTAATTTTGTGAATCAGACATTTACTACCTTTCCTTCACTTCCCCCAGCCTCCTATTAGACACTATGCTGCCACAGGGTCTGAAAAGAAAGGCGAAAATTGCAACAATATATGCTTCTATCTCATCATTTATGCCCTCACCCATTCTCAGCATTAAAACAAAATGGGAGGAAGATCTGAACCATGAATTCTTGGATAATAAATGGAAGCAAGTATTGTTAAGTATCCATTCCTTGTCTATTTGTGCTAGAAATGTGTGCTTGTTCAGAACAAGTTGTGACATCGAGCCTATTGGACCAGGCTAACTACAATGTGTCCAAACCTAGACCCTTTATTTGACCAATGTAGAGAGACCCCTGCAGATCGTATTCATATTTTATGGTCCCAAGATAATTGTGCTTTGGTCAAGTGTTTTTTCAGAAATGTCTGACATTTTTTGAGTCAATGTAGAATTGTGTCCTCTGGTGGCTGTTTTTGGTCTACCACCTACTGGTTTAATGACGCCTAGGGCAATACAGGATGGAATCGCTTTTGCGAGTATCCTTGCCAAGAGACATATTGTCCTTGAGTGGAAAAATAATCACCCACCATCGCACAGTCAATGGCTGCAGGATTTAATTAACGTTTTTTAAACTAGAAAGCATAAGTTAGGCTTTAATAGAGAAAAAAATGTGTAATTCATTCCACCTGGGGGCCTTTCATGAACCTTCCACAGAGTCCATACCCTCGTTTCAACTTGTAAATTGCCTGACTGTTGTTGTTGCTTTTGTTGTTATTATTATTATTTTTTTAAATCTGATTTTCATCCATTATGTGTGGCTGGCTTGGTCCCATTGTGAATCTGCTAGAATACCTGTCCATTTACTGGATATCCTTTTAAGCTGTGTTTTTTGGTCCTGGCCCTGGGGATCCATCAAGCCTCTCATTGGGTGTATGGGGGGGATGTGCACACCTTTGGGTCCCCAGGACCAGGAGTGACAACCACTGCCTTTGAACAATGTAAAAATGTCCATGATCTTGAATGTAACTGACCCTCTGATTCCTCTACATGTATATGACTGTATGAAGTCGTCTGAAATTGTAAATCATGAAATGTGTAATAATTTTGAAATATGGAGAGAGTGAGAGAGAGAGAGAGAGAGAGAGAGAGAGAGAGAGAGAGAGAGAGAGAGAGAGAGAGAGAGAGAGAGAGAGAGAGAGAGAGAGAGAGAGAGAGAGAGAGAGTGTGGGAGAGGGGTGAGAGAGAGAGAGAGAGAGAGAGAGAGAGAGAGAGAGAGAGGAGAGAGAGAGAGAGAGAGAGAGAGAAAGAGAAAGAGAAAGAAAGAAAGAAAGAAAGAAAGAAAGAAAGAAAGAGAGAGAGTGAAAGAGAGTGTGGGAGAGGGCGAGAGAGAGAGAGAGAGGGCGAGAGAGAAAGAGAGAGAGAGAGAGAGAGAGAGAGAGAGAGAGAGAGAGAGAGAGAGAGAGAGAGAGAGAGAGAGAGAGAGAGAGAGCAGGACCGGGAATGATGAGAGCAGGACCGTGGTTCCCAAACTGTAGGTCGGGTGTATGAGCAATTTCAACAATCACGTCAACCTCTTCGTGCACACTAAATTGTGGAGGCGGGGCAAATGATCATCTGTTAGGACTGTTTCCCCCCAGTACATAGCTCCTGGTTTACATTGCCATAATATTAAGAGGCAGATTCCCTCGCTTCCCTTCTCAGTAGACACCAGCTTCTGACATCTCAGTCTTGCATTAAAAGGCCCATTTTCTGTGCACTTTGACATACACACACTGATTATGATTACATCGAGCATTAGGTTTCCAAGCAGGTTTAAATCATGCTTGTGTTTTTATCTTCTTATTTAACTCTGCATCGTTGGGAAAGGGCTTGTAGTAAAGTAAGCATTTCACCTGTTGTATTTTCTGCATTTGACAAATAACATTATTTTGTATTTTTTTATTTGATTTGCAAGATACCTTGTTCTGCCTTTTGTTCTGAGAGAGTGTTCGTACATTACAATTGTCATGACATTGGCCTGGGTTATGACAGTCATAAATACCTCTTCTCCCCTTTTTCCTCTCTCTACCCTACTGATGTTACATTTACAAACCCCTTGGTTAACATAGGGATTCTGGGAACATCAGAAGGTGGGGGGAAATGAACAATATTCTGGTAATCCGAACAATTTAACATATGCGGTGGTACTTAATGAATATGATGTCAGTTCGGTTGTCATCTGAGACATTTTCATCAATGATAAGATGACATAAACTCTACAGTGGAAAGTCTACACATCAGAGTTATCGGATTCACATGGAATTGTTGTTCAATTTAAATGTTTGAATAGGAAATTATTCGTGATGGGATGAAATGTGATTTTAGCTTCTAAAATGTGAGAATTGGGTTTTCATAAGACATGGCTCTGCTCAATCAGTGGCCCGCCCCTGTGAAGGGATATGGGATATAAAACTTTTCAAACACGCCCTCCTCTCCCTTCCTATATAAGCCCTTGACGACAATATAACCTCCTGTTCCGATGATGTGAGGACGATGGTCCAATGTCAGAATGGTTCAGATAATAACTACAGAACGAAGCCAAAATCAGCGTGAGCTTGGTTGAGAATGGTATGAACTTTGAACTCTTATTCACTACAGAAGTGATACCTCCTAGCTGTTGAGTTAGTAACAGCAGATGCAACGAGAGTTAGGAAGGAACAGACAGAGTATCCCGTCTATCACCCAACGACGTTATTACAAAGTATCCAATTGACAACCAGAGACATTCTTCAAAGGACTCGGTTTGGCAACACGGCCTTCCATCTACCACCAACCTACCGAAGCGCAACTCAGAGTGAATATTGCATTTTCCTTTTCCAAATGGGCGGTAATTTAGAATGCATCAGATACTGTAATTCTGTGTGATTAGGCAGGTATTTAGTAAATAAATAATTAAACCCAATTTTGTATTGCTGATTCAAATTGTTAGCCAGGGTTCGTGCAGATAACCAAGAATTTACAACTTTCAGATGAGATTGAATTAAGATTAGGATTAATATGGACTGCTATTGATGTAAAATATTACTAGGTCTTTAAGAGTTTATTCAGAAGATAAAAGCTCTATAAATATTATTTTGTGGTGCCCGACTGTAGTTAATTACATTTACATGATTAGCTCAATCAGGTGATATTAATTACGGAGAAATTATTTTATAGAATAGCATGTCATATCACTTAATCCGGCATAGCCAAAGACACGACACAATCACACCATTGAGTGAGTTTTCCAATCAATCATTGAATGAACATGGACTGGATGCTAACGTTAAGACAGAGAGCACATGGACAGATTTACAGTCTGTTAGGCAGCATATGATGCATTGTCTTACCAAGGGGAGCATACCTGACCCATTGGGTTGAGAGGAAATGATTTAGGGCTCGATTTTTCCACATTTTGCTACGTTACAGCCTTATTCTAAAATTGATTAAATTGTTTTTCCCTCGTCAATCTACACATAATGACAATGACAAAGCAAAAACAGGTTTTTAGACATTTTTGCTAATTTATTAAAATTAAGATGCTGAAATATCACATTTACATAAGTATTCAGACCTTTTCTGTACTTTTTTAAGGCACGTTTGGCAGCGATTACAGCCTCGAGTCTTCTTGGGTATAACGCAACAAGCTTGACATACCTGTCATTGGGGAGTTTCTCCCAATTCTTCTCTGCAGATCCTCTCAAGATCTGTCAGGTTGGATCGGGTTCAAATCCGGTATCTGGCTGGGCCACTCAAGGACATTCAGAGACTTGTCCCAAAGCCACTCCTGCATTGTCTTGGCTCTGTGCTTAGTGTCATTGTCCTGTTGGAATATACACCTTGCCCCAGTCTGGGGTCCTGAGTGTTGTGGAGCAGGTTTTCATCAAGGATCTCTCTGTACTTTGCTTCGTTCATCATTCCCTAAATCCTGACAAGTCTCCCAGTCCCTGCCACTGAAAAACATCCCCATAGCATGATGCTGCCACCACCATGCTTCACCGTAGTGATGATGCCAGGTTTCCTCCAGACGTGACGCTTGGCATTCAGGCCAAAGAGTTCCATCTTCGTTTCAACAGACCAGAGAATCTTGTTTCTCATGGTCTGAGAGTCCTTTAGGTGCCTTTTGGCAAATTCCAAGCAGGCTTTTATGTGCCTTTTACTGAGGAGGGACTTCCGTCTGGCCACTCTACCATAAAGGCCTGATTGATAGAGTGCTGCAGGGATTGTTGTCCTTCTGGAAGGTTCTCCCATCTCCACAGAGGAACTCTGGAGCTCTGTCAGTGACCATTGGGTTCTTGTTCATCTCCCTGACCAAGGCCCTTCTCCCCCGATTGCTCAGTTTGGCTGGGCGGCTAGCTCTAGGAAGAGTCTTGGTGGTTCCAAACATCTTCATTTTAAGAATGATGGAGGTCACTGTGTTCTTGCGGACTTTTAATGCTGCAAAAAATGTTTGGTAGCCTTCTGCAGATCTGTGCCTTGCCACAATCCTGTCTCTGAGCTCTACACACAATTCCTTCGACCTCATTGCTTAGTTTTTCCTCTGACATTCACTCTCAACTGTGGGACCTTATATAGACAGGTGTGTGCCTTTCATGTCATGTCCAAACAATAGAATTTACCACAGGTGGACTCCAATCAAGTTGTAGAAACATCTCAAGGAGGATCAATGGAAACAGGATGTACCTGAGCTCATTTTCGAATCACATAGCAAAGGGTCTGAATACTTACTTACTTACGTAAATATTTCTAAAAACCTGTTTTCGCTTTGTCGTTATGGGTATTGTGTGTAGATTGATGAGGATTTTTTTCTCCATTTTAGAACAGGGCTGTACCGTAATAAAATGTGCTAAAAGGGAAGAGTACTTTCCCAATGCGCTGTACAGCTGAAGATATCGCGTTATAGCTAAATTTAAATCTAAATGCAATGTTCCCACGTTCGCCGAGACTGCATTCACGGTAAATGTTGCATATTTATTACCTTCAATTTTGATGCAGTCCTTAGCGTGAGGGCCAAAGGGACTCGGGATTGATCCCATGGCCCGAATAATTGAAAGACCTTTCAAAGGACGTTTTAAAATTAGATTCTTGAATCAATATATCTCAAGGTGCTCCACTATCAATGCATGCAGAGTTGGCCGATGTTCAATAGCGACCTCAGGACTCTCTTCCCCCGCCCCTCTCCAGTTTAGATACCTTAACTTGACCTGACACAAAAATACAGATGGCAAGACAAAGGAGTCAATCATCATTCCCATAACCACACCAGGGTCATCATTAATAACACAATACACCCAAATACTGTACATAGACTGAGTGTACAGAATATTAGGAACACTTAGTCTTTCCATGACATCCAAGTGAAAGCTATGATCCCTTATTGATGTCACTTGTTAAATCCACTTCAATCAGTGTAGATGAAGGAGAGGATACAGGCTAAAGAAGAATTTTGAAGCCTTGAGACCAGTGAAAGATGGATTGAGGATGTGTGCCATTCAGAAGGTGAATGGGAAAGACTAAATATTTAAGTGCCTTTGCAACTCAATATTAGGATTTGTGTAATGTTTTGTACACTCAGTGTATAACACCCTTTAAGAGGAAAAGCAAATTAAAACTTGGTATGCTAGCTAGTTGTGTCTATTCTGTAGAAAGAAAGCAATTGTTTTATTTTCTTTGTTTGTTTATGGTTATCTATTTGTTATTCAGTGCAGACAGTAAACAAGGCTCTTAAAATGAAAATGAGTTTTATGTAAGGAGTAATAACCCAAATGGATTTTCTCTGCACTAGGAGGCCCTGTGGCTATTTATCTTCTCCTAGCTAATTATTCATTATGACACACTGAGGGGAACCATGGAAAGAATACACTCAGATAGAAGCACAGCATTGCTCAAAATAACACCTCAAATTAGTTTCTTATTTTAGCACTCTTGCCCTGGCAGATTTTTCCTTCAGATTTAACCCGGAAAGCCCTTATTTGGGAGAATAATTGAAAGAGCAGAAGTTACATCTTATAGTTACCCTGCAATAATGGTCAAATGTGACTATTTTCTGTCATTGAATATATATATGTTTTCAAATATATCCTCATTACTGACATGACAAGTATTTTGGTGTGTTTTGAATTACTGTAGAAATCGATCATTTGATTAGCACATCTTCTAAAGATTGAGGTGATCACTGATTTCCAATCAAATGTCTTGAGATGTTGCTTCAATATATCCACATAATTTTCCTCCCTCATGATGCCATCTATTTTGGATAGTGCACCAGTCCCTCCTGCAGCAAAGCACCCCCACAACATGATGCTGCCACCCCCGTGATTCACAGTTGGGATGGTGTTCTTCGGCTTGCAAACCTCCACCTTTTACCTCCAAACATAACAATGGTCATTATGGCCAATCAGTTCTATTTTTGTTTCATCAGACCAGAGGACATTTCTCCAAAAAGTACGATCTTTGTCCCCATGTGCAGTTGCAAAACGTAGTCTGGCTTTTTTATGGCAGTTTTGGAGCAGTGGCTTCTTCCTTGCTGAGCGGTCTTTCAGGTTCTGTTGATATAGGACTCGTTTTACTGTGGATATAGATACTTTTGTACCTGTTTCCTCCAGCACCTTCACAAGGTCCTTTGCTGTTGTTCTGGGATTGATTTGCACTTTTCGCACCAAAGTACATTCATCTCTAGGAGACAGAACGCTTCTGCTTCCTGAGCGGTATGACGGCTACGTGGTCCCATGGTGTTTATACTTGTGTACTATTGTTTGTACAGATGAATGTGGTACCTTCAGGCATTTGGAAATTGCTCCCAAGGATGAACCAGACTTGTGGAGGTCTGCAATTTTTTTTCTGAAGTCTTGGCAGATTTTTAAAAATATTCCCATGATGTCAAGCAAAGAGGCACTGAGTTTGAAGGTAGGCCTTGAAATACATCCACAGGTACACCTCCAATTGACTCAAATTATGTAAATTATCCTATCAGAAGCATCTAAAGCCATGACATTCTTTTCTGAAATTTTCCAAGCTGTTTAAAGGCACAGTCAACTTAGTGTATGTTAACTTCTGACCCACTGGAATTGTGATACAGTGAATTATAAGTGAAATAATCTATTTTACTTGTGACATGTACACAGTAGATGCCCTAACCCGACTTGACAAAACTATAGTTTGTTAACAAGAAATTTGTGGAGTAGTTGAAAAACGAGTTTTAATGACTCCAACCTAAGTGTATGTAAACTTCCGACTTCAACTGTATACTGTAGGATGGGGTAAAGTGATGAGGCAACAGGATAGATAATAAACCGTAGCAGCAGCATTTGTGATGAGGCAAAAAAGTTATCGCAAAAAGGGTCAATGCAGATAGTCCAGGTAGCTACTTGGTTAACTACTTAGCTTGGGGGTAGAAGCTGTTCAGGATCCTGTTGGTTCCAGACTTGGTTCGTCGGTACCGCTTACCGTGAGGTAGCAGAGAGAACAGTCAATGACTTGGGTGGCTGGAGTCTTTGACAATTTTTATAGCCTTTCTCTGACACCACCTTATATGGAGGTCTTGGATGGCAGGGAGCTCAGCTCCAGTGATGTACTGGGCCATACCCACTAACCTCCGTAGTGCTTTACAGTTGGATGCTAAGCAGTTGTCATACCTAGCGGTGATGCAGCCAGTCAAGATGTTCTCAATGGGGCAGCTGTAGAACCTTTTGAGGATCTGAGGGCCATTGTCGGTCAATAGTCGTTGTCGTGCCTTCTTGCCGAATACGTTTGGTGTGTGTGGACCTTAGTGATGTGGATACCGAGGAGCGTGAAGCTCTCGACCCGCTCCACTACAGCCCTATCAATGTGGATAGGGGCGTGCTCGGCCCTCTGTTTCCTGTAGTACACGATCAGCTGCTTTGTATTGCTGACATTGAGGGAGAGGTTGTTGTCCTGGCCCCACACTGCCAGGTCACTGACCTCCTCCCTATAGGCTGTCTCATTGTCGCAGGTGATCACGCCTACCACCGTCTTGTTGTAGGAAACTTAATGGTGGTGTTGGAGTTGTGCGCGGCCATACAATGCAGTCATAGGTGAACAAGAGGAACAGGAGGGACTAAGCACATACCCCTGAGAGGCCCCCGTGTTGAGGGTCAGCGTGGCGAATCTGTTGTTGGCCTTAAAATCACCGGCCACGAAAAGCATCGCCACTGGGTGTGCATTTACTTGTTTGCTTATGGCCTCAACAGCTCGTTGAGGGTGGTCTTCATGCCGGTATCAGTTTGTGGTGATGAATAGACAGCTACAAAAAATATAGATGAAAACTCTCTCGCTAAATAGCATGGTCTGCAGTTTATCATGAGGTATTCTAACTAAGGTGAGCAACAACTTGAGACTTCCTTAACATTAGAGATTGCGCACCAGCTGTCGTTAACAAAAAGACACACCCCTCATCTTGCCCGAGGCTGCTGATCATTCTTGACGATGCGTGGAAAAGCCAGCGAGATGTATTTTATCCATGTCCTTGCAAGCTGCCGACTCGCTGAAGTAGAAATTGGCATCCAAATTGAAGTTAGCCATCACTGTTCTGATCTCCATAAGCTGCTTTCGGTTTGTAGGAAATGATGGTGGAGACATTATGTACAAAAACAGTTAAGATCAGCGTAAAGAAAACACAAAATAGCAGAATTGGTCAGGAGCAAGTAAAACGGCTGCTATCTATTGCAGCGCCATCATCAGTGTTGGGCATACAGCCCTAGGAATTATTTAACTGCAATAAGTGCTCTACCAGGTAAATCCAGAAGATGGCGCTCTCCATCTCCTTTAGGAAATACAAACTGTGGTTCTGTTTGCCAACACACTTCCACTGTAATTAACCTTTAACTCGGTTGTTCCCTAACTCCTACTCTACTGATGCTCCACAGCCCCTCCCCCACACACACACACCTGGCACCCTCTCTAACCTCTGCACTACACAAAGACACACTCCAACATGCTAAACAAACCAATCACCAATGCAGACTCCTGTTGCCAGGGTGACAGAACTGAGGGCAGTCAGAACTGAGTCAGATAAATAAATGGATTAAAGCATTATCTTGTAGAGACACATGCAGCTCTGTGGGCATTACATCTATTCTCCGGGAATACACTGTGGTGGTATACCACTATCTGTATTTCCATGGCTCTTCAACCATGTCCTCGAAACATACAGTATATTCACATCCTTGAGTCACCAAGTCACTTAACCATGAAAGAAGGTAGTAGGCCTATGTAAGAATGTAAACTTACACGCATAAAATTGATCTGATAACCAGAGAGATTACAATTGCTAGGACTGTTTTGGTGGGATTTACTCAATCTCCGTTATGAGAGAATAATCCTTGTAAACAGTATGATAGCGAGTCTTAAATTTAGAAGATTTCAACATCCGATGTCAACTACTTGACTGTGTGCTATGAAGTGTTGTTATTAGGGGCATGCAGGGTTCTGTTTGACCTTACTGTTTATGACAGACACATCCATGCTGCACATCTCGGACCAAAGTGGCATTTGTATGGATAGGCTACCATCTAGTGTTTTAAATCAGACTTGCACGCAACACTACATTCCTCAAGTAATGAACATCGAATTATGGATGAGGTGCTCATGGGTAGTGTAGTTTCCAAATAATCCTCCTCTTCTCACAAAACTTTCAGTTGCTTTTATCAAGAAAGGCATAGTCCTGCTAAACATGCTATCAGCAAATCAGATAGAAACAAAATACGAATAATAAGCACAAGAAACAAATAATGTAAAAGCTGCAATAATAAATGCATGAATGTTTTGATAAAGTTTTACTTGCTATGATTGTGATGTGGTTGTCTCAACTCGCAACCTTAACATGAATGCACTAAGTAAGTCGCTCTGGATAAGATGACTAAAAGCTAAATTACCAATCATTGATTAAAATATATATATATACAGTGAGGGAAAAAAGTATTTGATCCCCTGCTGATTTTGTACGTTTGCCCACTGACAAAGAAATGATCAGTCTATAGTTTTAATGGTGGTTTATTTGAACAGTGAGAGACAGAATAACAACAAAAAACTCCAGAAAAACACATGTCAAAAAGGTTATAAATTGATTTGCATTTTAATGAGGGAAATAAGTATTTGACCCCTCTGCAAAACATGACTTAGTACTTGAATACTTCACAAATGCACAGTACATTCGGAAAGTATTCAGGCCCCTTGACTTTTGCCACAAATTGTTTTTTTACACACAATTTCCTATAACGAATGAGCAAATACAGGTTTATAGATTTATTTGCCTATTTTTTTATTACTGAAATATTACATTTACATATGTATTCAGACCCTTTACTCAGTACTTTGTTGAAGTAACTTTGGCAGCAATTACAGCCTCGAGTCTTCTTGGGTAAGATGCTACAAGATTGGAACAGCTGTATTTGGGGAATTTCTCCCATTCTTCTCTGTAGATCCTCTCAAGCTCTGTCAGGTTGGATGGGGAGCATAGCTGGACAGCTTTTTTCAGGTCTCTCCAGAGATGATCGATCGGGTTTGAGTCCGGGCTCTGGCTGGGCCACTCAAGAACATTTAGAAACTGTCCTGTTGAAAAATGAACTTTCGCCCCAGTCTGAGGTCCTGAGCACTCTGGAGCAGGTTTTCATCAAGGATCTCTCTGTACTTTGCTCCGTTGATCTTTTCCTCGATCCTAACTAGTCCCCCAGTCCCTGCCACTGAAAAACATCCCCACAGAATGATGCTGCCACCACCATGTTTCACAGTAGGGATGGTGCCAGATTTCCTCCAGATGTGACGCTTGGCATTCAGACAAAATAGTTCAATCTTGGTTTCACCAGACCAGAGAATATTGTTTCTCATTGTCTGAGAGTAGTTTGGGTGCCTTTTGGTAAACTCCATGCAGGCTGGCACCAAGGCACTCCTCCCCTAGGAAGAGTCTTGGTGGTTCCAAACTTCTTCCATTTAAGAATGATCCAATATCTGTGCCTTGACACAATCCTGTCTCTGAGCTCTATGCATAATTCATTCGACCTCATGGCTTGGTTTTTGCTCTGACATGCACTGTCAACTGTTGGACCTTATATAGACAGGTGTGTGCCTTTTCAAATCATGTCCAATCAATTGAACTTACCACAGGTAGACTCCAATCAAGTTGTAGAAACATCTCGAGGATGATCAATGGAAACAGGATATACCTGAGCTCAATTTCGAGTCTCATAGCAAAGGGTCTGAATACTTATGTAAATAAGGTATTTCAGTTTTCTATTTGTAAAAAATTTGCAAAAATGTCAAAAAACCTGTTTTCCCTTTGTCATTATGGGGTATTGTGTGTAGATTGATGAAGGGGAAAAGAAATGTAATCAATTCTAGAATAAGGCTGTAACAGAATAAGGCTGAAAAAGTCAAGGTGTCTGAATACTTTCCAAATGCACTATATATATACAATACCAGTACCAGTCAAATGTTTGGACACATCTACTCAGTCAAGGGTTTTTCTTTATTTTTACTATTTTCTACATTGTATGACAATAGTAAAGACATCAAAACTATGAAATAACACATATGGAATTATGTAGTAAGCAAATAAGTGTTAAACAAATATATTTCATATTTGATATTCTTCAAAGTAGCCACCCTTTGCCTTTGTAACATTATTGCTTCTGTCCCTCTCCTCGCTCCTACCTGGGCTCAAACCAGAGACCCTCTCCACACATCGACAACAGTCACCCTCGAAGCATCATTACCCATCGCTCCACAAAAGCCGCTGTCCTTGCAGAGCAAGGGGAACAACTACTTCAAGGTCTCAGAGCGAGTGACGTCACCGATTGAAACGCTTTTAGCGCGCACCACCGCTAACTAGCTAGCCATTTCACATCGGTTACACCTTGATGACAGCTTTGCACACTCTTGGCATTCTCTCAACCAGCTTCACCTGGAATGCTTTTCCAACAGTCTTGAAGGAGTTCCCACGTATGCTGAGCACTTGTTAGCTGATTTTCCTTCACTCTGCGGTCCAGCTCATCCCAAACCATCTCAATTGGGGTGAAGTCAGGTGATTGTGGAGGACAGGTCATCTGATGCAATGCTCCATTACTCTCCTTCTTGGTCAAATAGCCCTTACAAAGTCTTGAGTTGTGTTGGGTCATTGTACTGTTGAAAAACAAATGATAGTCCCACTAAGCGCAAACCAGATGGGATGGCGTATCACTGCAGAATGCTGTGGTAGCCATGCTGGTTAAGTGTGCCTTGAATTCAAAATAAATCACTGACAGAGTCACCAGCAAAGCACCCCCACACCATCACATCTCCTCCTCCATGCTTCACCTTAGGATCCACACATGCAGAGATCATCCGTTCACCTACTCTGCATCTCACAAAGACACGGCGGTTGGAACCAAAAATCTAAAATTTGTACTCATCAGACCAATGGAGAGATTTCCACCGGTCAAATGTCCATTGCTTGTGTTTCTTGGCCCAAGCAAGTTTCTTCTTCTTATTGGTGTACTTTAGTAGTGGTTTCTTTTCAGCAATTCGAACCATGATGGCCTGATTCACACAGTCTCTTCTGAACAGTTGATTTTGAGATGTGTCTGTTACTTGAACTCTGTGAAGCATTTATTTGGGCTGCAATTTCTGAGGCTGGTAACTCCAATGAACGTATCCTCTGCAGCAGAGGTAACTCTGTGTCTTCCTTTCCTGTGGCGGTCCTCATGAGAGCCAGTTTCATCATAGAGCTTGATGGGTTTTGAGACTGCACTTGAAGAAACTTTCAAAGTTCTTGAAATTTTACGAATTGACTGACCTTCATGTCTTAAAGTAAAGATGGACTGTCGTTTCTCTTTGCTTATTTGAGCTTTTCTTGACATAATATTGACTTGGTATTTTACCAAATAGTGCTGTCTTCTGCTTACCACCCAATACCTTGTAGCAACACAACTGATTGGCTCAAACGCTTAACTTTTAACAAGGCACACCTGTTAGTTGACTACCTCATGGTGACTAACCTCATGAAGCTGGTTGAGAGAATGCATCTCAAATATAAAACATATTTTGATTTGTTTAACACTTTTTTGCTTACTACATGATTCCATAAGTGTTATTTTATCATTTTGATATCTTCACTGTTATTGTCCAAACTTTTGACTGGTACCGTGTTTTATATATATATATATATATATATATATATATATACTGCTCAAAAAAATAAAGGGAACACTTAAACAACACAATGTAACTCCAAGTCAATCACACTTCTGTGAAATCAAACTGTCCACTTAGGAAGCAACACTGATTGACAATAAATTTCACATGCTGTTGTGCAAATGGAATAGACAACAGGTGGAAATTATAGGCAATTAGCAAGACACCCCCAATAAAGGAGTGGTTCTGCAGGTGGCGACCACAGACCACTTATCAGTTCCTATGCTTCCTGGCTGATGTTTTGGTCACTTTTGAATGCTGGCGGTGCTTTCACTCTAGTGGTAGCATGAGACGGAGTCTACAACCCACACAAGTGGCTCAGGTAGTGCAGCTCATCCAGGATGGCACATCAATGCGAGCTGTGGCAAGAAGGTTTGCTGTGTCTGCCAGCGTAGTGTCCAGAGCATGGAGGCGCTACCAGGAGACAGGCCAGTACATAAGGAGATGTGGAGGAGGCCGTAGGAGGGCAACAACCCAGCAGCAGGACCTCTACCTCCGCCTTTGTGCAAGGAGGAGCAGGAGGAGCACTGCCAGAGCCCTGCAAAATTACCTCCAGCAGGCCACAAATGTGCATGTGTCTGCTCAAACGGTCAGAAAAAGACTCCATGATGGTGGTATAAGGGCCCGACGTCCACAGAGGTGGGGGTTGTGCTTACAGCCCAACACCGTGCAGGACGTTTGGCATTTGCCAGAGAACACCAAGATTGGCAAATTCGCCACTGGCACCCTGTGCTCTTCACAGATGAAAGCAGGTTCACACTGAGCACGTGACAGACGTGACAGAGTCTGGAGACGCCGTGGAGAACGTTCTGCTGCCTGCAACATCCTCCAAGCATGACCGGTTTGGCAGTGGGTCAGTCATGGTGTGGGGTGGCATTTATTTTGGGGGCCGCACAGCCCTCCATGTGCTCGCCAGAGGTAGCCTGACTGCCATTAGGTACTGAGATGAGATCCTCAGACCCCTTGTGAGACCATATGCTGGTGCTGTTGGCCCTGGGTTCCTCCAAAAGCAAGACAATGCTAGACCTCATGTGGCTGGAGTGTGTCAGCAGTTTCTGCAAGAGGAAGGCATTGATGCTATGGACTGGCCCGCCCATTCCCCAGACCTGAATCCAATTGAGCACATCTGGGACATCATGTCTCGCTCCATCCACCAACGCCACATTGCACCATAGACTGTCCAGGAGTTGGCGGATGCTTTAGTCCAGGTCTGGGAGGAGTTCCCTCAGGAGACCATCCGCCACCTCATCAGGAGCATGCCCAGGTGTTGTAGGGAGGTTATACAGGCACGTGGAGGCCACACACACTACTGAGCCTCATTTTGACTTGTTTTAAGGACATTACATTAAAGTTGGATCAGCCTGTAGTGTGGTTTTCCAATTTAATTTTGAGTGTGACTCCAAATCCAGACCTCCATGGGTTGATACATTTGATTTCCATTGATAATTTTTATGTGATTTTGTTGTCAGCACATTCAACTATGTAAAGAAAAAAGTATTTAATAAGAATATTTCATTCATCCAGATCTACGATGTGTTATTTTAGTGTTCCCTTTATTTTTTTGAGCAGTGTATATATATATATATGGCAATGCTTGTTGACGTTCTGTAAGAGAAAGAAAACGTAGGGATGCAAATGGGTACTGTTAGCTATCAAGTTGACCACCAGGTGGTATTGTTGTAAAGAAAATAGAGGATAGACAAATAGAGACGGACGTCACACAGGAGCTGCCAAGTTTAGTTGTTAGAACCAGTTTAGTTGAAGGTAAACGCAAGTAAACGCAGTTTACTCACTTTTTTGCCCAACAGTTTTAACCACCTTTCGCAGAAAAATGCATTGAAATATAGGACGCGTTCCTTTTTTCACCTTGACTAGCGATAAGAGTTTAGTTTACCCACTTTTTTTATATATATATATATTTTTTATAGCGCAAGCCGCTGTCAGACAAGTTCTGAAATCATGACAACAAAAAACGTTTTACCTGTCTGCATTCAACTTGATGATGAAGATGGAGGATGACAGGCCAAATCCGATACAGCATTCGGTACACTAGGTACGACATCACTGTCTGCTTCACTAAAGTTTGAGAGGTCACAGAGTACTCAAACATAATGCATCAAAACTAGGTCAAGACATAAATGTGACTTTATTTCATTCTTATTAAAAAAAGAAAAGAGAGAAAACTTATAGTGACACGGTGTATGTAGGCTATATGCATTGAACTGCATTCTCAGATCTGATGTTTTCTGCCCACTCCTGGATTTACTGTCCTCTCACTTGCACAGCTGAGAGAACTGCAGACACCAGTTAGTCACATAGGCTGTATACAGGGATGAATCCCAAATCAATAACCTGCTCCTTTTTTTCTGCCGTTGTTGAGTACCCCCTTGCTGATCTGAAAGGATTGCATGTGTTTGAGCAATATGGTAGTAGCTCCACCTAAGCCTGCTAGAAGGCCAGGTGGAGTGACTGACATGGGGCTTACACCTATCAAATGCTGTACCATCGAAGGGAGTGATTCAACAATGGTAGGGCAAAGGTATGCAGTTACCTATTGAATATGGGCCCAGATATGGAGTCATGTAGCTGCCTACATTTCAAAGAGGTCTCTCACATTTGAACTTGAACTGAGTGACTGGCTGGTCATCTCCCTAAAAGCTTAAAGTGCTGTTTTGAAATTTCAGCCTGTTTAGGTGGGATTACGTTTTGGCCTTCCATGGTGACATCATCATGCAGTAAATTAGTTAATAGACCAATAAGAAAGAGAGTCCCAAACCTCTCTGCCAATAACAAATCATTTTCAGGATTCCCCTCCCCACTCAGTCCACTCCCAGACAGTCCTAGCAGAATTCTTGCTTGAGATATTGCTCTATGCTAAGAAGTTCTTCTCGTTTCTTTTTGACCAATTTAATTGTAAACAATTACAGTAAGGTACTTAATTGTTACCCAGAAAATATCTGATATTGAGATAAGAACGGCTGCATTGGACCGGACCGTAAACCATTGTAGCGTGACTGTTCTGGCCTTCGTCTGCTAAACGGTTTCACAGAGCTTTCCGCTCTGGCTAACGATGATCAGATGTAACCAAGCCATGTCTATAATAAAACAAAAGTCTACCATGTTTACATAATTGCTGTTTGATGTATGGAATATGCTTTGACACAGAGTATCATTGTATGCACTTTAAACATTGTACATTGTATAAAAGCAAATGAAAAAACAGATAATATCAAATTAAAAGGGAACATTTAATTGGGTCAAGATGTAGACCTATGAAACATATTGGAGTTGTTTGTCATCGAATATGGCCTAAGTCTATTGAACATTTATTCTTATTCTGTACATATATCAATGGACAGATGTTAATTCAAAGGAATTCGTCGAATAACAGAGGTCATGTATTTCCAGTTCAATTAAAGCTATCAAAGCAATGCAATGTGGGATAAGGGGCCTCTCAATATGTGTTGGGTTTCGTTTTCCGTTTAGCTTTATGAAGGCACACTGTCAAATACTTTGTTATACAGTATTTGTCTGGCGTGAGAAAACACTTCGATTCTGGCGAGCAAGAGATATTATGTTTCTACAGCATCATATTTCAAGTGTTGTGGACTTTTAATTCCTAAATGAATGTGTGCTCTGCCATTTCCCTGTGTTTTTCCGTTTCCAAAGACTGAGTCTATAAATCTATACGATCATCATAAACGAATAAAGGCAAAATGGAGAATGACAATATTTTACTGATGAGACAAGACAAGTTTCTGCACGATAAAAGTTAAGGCTACATATTCTTATAAGCACTATATAATTACTGCAAATAATAGGTTAATAACAACTAATAACAATAGCCTAATATTAAGTGTGTGTGTGTGTGTGTGTGTGTGTGTGTGTGTGTGTGTGTGTGTGTGTGTGTGTGTGTGTGTGTGTGTGTGTGTGTGTGTGTGTGTGTGTGTGTGTGTAAATAAATGCTATATTAGTGCCTAGAAATAATTGGAGATCATTTTGTATAAAATAACATTTATTTCCAGCAATTCCACATGTGACGGTACAGCTTGTGACAGAAAAGCAATAGACTTTTCAGGACAAAAAATGCAATTTCACAAAATAGAGAAGAACGGTTGTAGCTGATAAATGATGGGTCAAGTACACAGGTAAAGTCAACTGTAATATAATAATCTTATATAATCAAATTCAATATACACTGTACTGTTGGAGAAACAATTAAACTAAGTCAGAAAAGGAATGCCAATACATCAATAGTTTTACAATTTAAGCTTCCGTTTTTAAATGTTCAACGTCAGTAATTTACACGTTATGGTAATAATTTAAGACACCCCATTCAAACGTGTTTTAAGCATGGATGTATGCTACTAAAAAATAGTGAGTAATAATTCGTTAGTAAGGTTGGATGTTTTCTTCCAGAAAAGAATTACTCGGAATGAAAAGGTAAAAGCAACAATTGCACCAGGATCATCAAACAACCCACTTTTATTTGAAAGTGAATTTGGGTTGCGACCACTTTTTCAATATCGAAACCCCACAATTTACAGGAATCATATCGAAGTTAGAATTTGTATCTTCTCCATATATGCACTCGATTATAATGCGACTGCATACATTATGGTGTGATGAATAGTTTGCCTGTCCGTTTTTCGGGAATTGCAACCCCTTTAAGTAATATTTTCAGACAAAATACTTTGACTAGATATTTTCAGGTTACACACTTGACGGGGGATTTATAGCAATGCATATGTATAAGGAATAATAGTCTATCTCTAAGAAAACAAAGTTATATATAAGTGACCTTGGTTTCCGATGCCATTTTGGGCAAGCAAACCGACTAAAAGCAAAGCATTATGTACAGCAGTGCAATAGCCAAACACGTTACTGATCTCTCCATAACATTCAACACTTGTGGCTACAAATACAGTGTCCCTCTCTGAATGTGTCCACTTAAATCATAGTCCCAACACGACTGAGTTCATGAAACATTGTACATTCTCAGTCTCACGGTTTGTCTGTGTTGTTGTTGCCGAGGGGCCTGTACAGCCCATTGGTGTACCCCTGGTCCTTGTGCAAGAGTGTCCTGTCCCGTATGAGGTCACTGAATGCGTAGTCCATGGGCGGCCTGAAGCCCAGAGTTGGCATCAACCCCGTGGTGGAGTAGGGTGTCATGAAGGTGAGCCCTCTGCTGTGGGCCGAGTAGGCCAGACGTAAGGGGTTTAGTCCTAGATGAGTGCTCAGGGGGTAGGTGCTGGGATCAGCGCCAAAGTGTGGCGCGTTTGGCTGCAGTGGAGAGAAGGCGGAGCGGTTGCTCAGCGTCATGGCTCCCGGTAACATGGGCCTTGGAGTGGAGGAGAGGGGAGGCTGTGCGCTTTGGAGTATGCGTTCTGCTGTCCACACCTGCTCGGGGGCCTTGGCTTGTCCACTGTTGTTGAGAATTTGCTCGATGGCCTGCACCACGTCTTTCCCGCAGCCTTGTAGAACCAATTCCAGAACACTGCGCTTGTGGCTGGGGAACACTCTGGTCAAGATGTCGATTGGGTTCATTTGCCTGGATGCGGCCGATGATGGGGAGGGTTCTTGATCATCTTTGTCGGTCTCCGAACCCGAGTCAGAACCTAGGGGGCTAATCGAACCCGGGGTGTCCTCTCCGTCTTTCAGAGCCTTGGAGACAGGAGAGCTGATGAACGACTCTCCGTCTCCATTCTCAGAGCCAGAGCCATGACGCGCGTCTGGGGAGGAGATTCCTGGTTCGCTGTCAGTGGAAACCGATTTGCCCAACATCTGCTGCTGGGTCACTGATGCCGACATTTGGGACTTCGGAAACAATTCATACTTCTGCATTCTTAAATCTGAAACAGATACATAAAAAACGAATCGATGAGATGTTGATGTCACTCAAATTAAAGAGGCGCCTAATAGGCTACGTTTGATATTGTTACCATTACCAAGATTTTCACATTAACTTGACAGTTTGGTAAATTAAATGCCAATTTATCCTCTTCACATCAGAACATTATTTCTCTATCAGGGTCCTTTACATTACTCTTCAAAGTTACCAAAAGCAAAGCACATGCTTATGCACAGGATTTACGCACAAAACAACCTGACCAACCTTCCACCAATATTTAGGCCTATTCATGTTCATGAGCAGGCTAATCTGAGCAGGATAATCTATAAATCCACTCACCTGAGTTACTTTCGTTGTTGACAGAACCAAAGACCTCATAATTCTGACGAGGTGGTATAATGCCGTTGGCGGCCGCCAGAGCTAGCCCTTCTGCTGTCCCATACAGGAGCTGCAGCTCCCGGGCTTCGTTCTCCTCCTGAGCTTGTTGTCGACGGAGAGCCACTTGTGCGGCCATGACGCGCTGTCTCTCGGCGATTAGGGTGCATTTGGCGCACATACAGTCCTTCCAGCGGCAATAACGTTTATGGCCCTTCAGCGCAGATACCACCCCATGATTCCTGCAGCGGGCGCACTTCGGGGTGCGAGGATACTTCTCCGTTGTGCGATATAGCATCGGACCCCGCAGGAGGCTACTGGCCATGGAGACCGGGATGTTGACAGACCCTCCGGCTCCAGGGTGGACCTGAGATCCTGACGGCGCTGTGGAGAGCTCTGGTCTCAGATCCATGTCCTGTCGTTGACCAATATCTACTATCAATTGGAAAAAAGTAACGCGATGATGTATCGATGATTGTTCACAACAGCTGAATAGTTTTCAACATATCTGCACAACTTATTAAGTAATCTTCTACCGGTGTTTTCTGTCCATTGAAGAGAACAGAATGTAGCCTCACCTAAAGCTTCACCAAGATAAAGGACCTGTTTGTCAATTTACGCTAATGAGGTATAAAAACGCCGTGCAACCTGTCAATACTTGATGATCTCTGCAACAATATATACAGAAATAGAACTTTAAACGTGTCATTTACGAGGAGAAATCCAAGAGACTCGCAGAAATGAGTGCTCTCCCCTGTTTAACTTAATTTCACCTAAATGAGCCGAGGTTGATATACTCGCACCAGCGTGAGACACTAACTTACTCAACAGATTGCCACTAGATACAGATCCTCTCTCTCTCTCCATTGTTGCTCCTACGTTTTCATTAGACAAATTTGACAACAATGTGGCGCCTGTCATTGGCCAAACGGGGAAGGTGCAATCTGATTGGCTTGTCCCCTTTTCTACTGTGTCCACCAGAGTTCTTTCTCAAATAACAAGTGTTTAGAATCTGAATGGGATCCTGCAGAGCTAAAATACATGATTTTTAACAAACTCGAATTTCAAAACAAATGGAACTAGATTTTCAATTAAGTCATATTTATTATGGGAAATATTATGGGAAAAGATTCCCAAGATCAAATGAAATGCACTTTTCTCAAGAGACATTTTCAGGCAATAATTCAATAGGCCTAGGCTATCTGAAGTTTATCTATATTAATTTGCTTGATACATTTTCATGTTGTTGTGCATCACGTGTCTTACTTGTATAAAAAGTCGTTATAGATCCTTCAATTTTATTTACACCTTTTTCGAGACAGACAATAATTAAAGTCTCACTGACGTCACTGCCCTTTTAATTCTGTCAAATCACAAGGTAAGTGACATTTACATATTGATTCAAATAGACTAGCCTATGCTATGCAATTGCTGGTAGAATGGTGAGCATGGAGTTGGAAAATAACGTCTTTATCATATAAATAAAACCCAACTTTTTATAATAACAATAGAAACGTATTTGTTTTACAATAGTAACGTAGTAAGTGTTTTCATTGTACAATGATAGGCCTAATCCAGATTATAACACTATTTTATTGCTACTCATGGACATGCATTATGCGATTCAGTTGAGGCAAGCCGGACCCTTAGCCACATCCATTTGCTACTTATTTTATTATGTAAAAAAAATACAACAAAAACGTTGTGCGGTTATATTTAGGAAAACAATATCTAGGCCTATAGAAACCATGTTGTCTAAAAGTATATCCCAAAGCAGTAAATACTCTTTATGTCCTCAGCAAGCAATGAACCGTCTGCTAAATGGCATATATATGAACCAACATCATTTTCGTTTCATTTGAAAGTTTTTTTATTTGTATTAATATTATTTATCATAATACTAATAATAATAATAATCATATATATTTTTGTTTATACAATATTTAAATTCAAGCACATAGCTACCAAATACCTTCAACATACATAAATCAAATGGGGAAAAAACGATTAACCCTTTCTGAGTTCATAGGCTAAACAAATCCTTTTTACGAGCTCGAAATTTGAAGACCGCATGTTTTAAATTTGTGTATATGCCTACCCTATATTTTCCTGCAATCAAGCTGATTTCTATTTGCTATTAGTCGTAGATGTTGATAACAAAAGTGTGTTCATTGTTTCATTCATATTATATTACTATTTTTAGATTTAATCATTTAAAACGACACGGACAATGCGATAATCAATACATCGTTGTTTACACAAATTAAGTGATAATGATAATGCAATAACTTTATTACGATTATTATGATTATAATGATTACTATTATCACACATTTTCTGAGCCTTTATTAAAAAAAGTTGCAATAATTGAATATGACTAATGAATTCCAATTTAGCCTATATGAACTCATTATTCAACTTTTATTAGTGTGCATTGAACTGTTTACATTTTTCTCACAAAATATCAAGATTTCTAATTTGTAGGCTACTTTTGGACGACAGTTTGCAGGTGATATAGCATACTAACTTATTGGAGGTTGCTGACCATGCATGGATACCCGGGGATGATGTTGCAGCCGTCCGATGTCACTCCAGGCTGAACTTGGGATCCTGATTGTGCCTGTGGATCCATGCTCTCGTTGACCAATGCCTACAATCACATTTTTAAATGATGTAGGTATGGTTGATACATTGGATAAAACTTCGCAATTCTCACCAACCACGCCATTTGAACTTTGTACAAACTATTTATTGAAATAAGGAGGAATAGGCTATATCTAACGATAGGGATCGATTCAATAATGTACATATTTAAAGGGCTTATATGAAATGTTCATTCGAGTGCATCAATTCAATAACTTTATTTAGTGGACTCCGATAACTATGTTCAATGGCACAAGACTGATAAACTAAGGTAAATACACTACCAAGAACGTGAAATGTAGGACTATGCAAAGGCAATCATGTTTTCTTCTGAACTATGGCTTGTGGATCATGCAATGTTGAGTGTTATGTTTTATTGGCACCAACTTCTGTAATTTCACAGTAATATTCATTGACTGCAGAAAACCAAACATTGCATGCCCCCTCTCTGGGAACATTTAGCAATAACCCTCATAATATACAAATACAGACCGGCTAAACATTTCACCTGCCCACATGGGACACTGCATTCAATGTATTATAACGAATGTGGGTTTATATTGACTGAACAGGGCTGCAAAACACAACAACAAACTAAACCATCATAACCTGTACTTCTGTAACCCTGAGCACCTTTCCACATTTAGGCTAGGGCTTTTCTGGTCGCCTCGACTAGGGGTGCATGTTGCACTCCGTCCGCGCGCTGCGTTTCCAGCACGCGGACCTGCCGCTCTTCTCATTGTTTACCTATGAACCACAGTAAGCAAATGCCATCTGTTTCCCCCGCCGCTGTCATCTGCACCTTTAATTACCTAATAGAGACGACATTAAACTATATATTTTTGACATTCAAACTAATTATCTCGGCAGCAATCTCACACGCATGAAAACTTCATTACAATAAATCACGGGGTGGCGTAGCCCAATATATAAACATTGAGATGGAGTTGATGTCACCTATGGTCAATGTTGAACAAAGTTTGTTGATTAATAGATTGAGGATAAAGCTCAACATCCTAAAAAACGCAGGCACAACAAATTACCTATTTGGAGGCATTAATCTAACAAGAATTAGGCATTTAGGCGACTAGCCTACAAACATGGACAATTCATTCGGTCGGAAATATAAATAAGTTGGAAAAATAACAGCTTTAATAAAGTGAGTTAATATGGTAGTTTATAAAAATATAATTAATGCCTGGATAGGCCTACCATGAAACATTTTTATCGGTGTTCTCTCATGGTTTCCAATTAAATGCCCCAGCGCAATTAAAACGTGACTGTGGGCACTTAAGAAATTCAACATTCTTTGAACAGTTCATTAGGCCTATGCTTCAAAAACCCATGAGAGGCTTTCATTTCTTTAAGAAAGGCTACAGATGACTGGGTTTTTACACCATTTTAGGCAGTCACAAAGGGAGTGCTTGACCCAACATATGTAGCAGCATGTTTCTGCTGCCGCAGCACCCTGGTGAGGTATTTGAGCGACCTCTTTCGTTGCTGCTGCCCTGCCTGAGCACGGCTGGACACGGATTGCCTCCCGGGGTCTCCCGATGAAATCGCATAGTCTATTAACAGAGACAGAGGTTAGAGTAGCAGTTATACAAGGTGTAAGAGGCACAGGGTTTGGGAAAACCAGTGCGTATTTACACGCTTCATCTACTCACCAAGTGCTCATTACGCTGTTAACCTCTAGTTCACATGAGGCTCTGGCAATGATGATGGAGTTCAAGCGAATGGTTGCATTTCCTTGAAGACATTGTAGTTCGCAACCTTGAAATAACTCCAGAAAAAAACGTTATATTTATTACTGTAAGGTAAAGCTATATTGCCCACAAATGTATAGGCCCTGAAATAGTTTGGCTATATCAAACCTTACAAGCTACCCCAGTAAAAAACGATTAGGTCGATTTTGATATCCAAAACTTGGAAGATGAGGATAGTCTAGTTTACCCATAACTCACGGACTACTCTTGAAAACAACGAGGCCTATGGGCTCAATGGAAGATACTGACATTGCTGTATTTCTCTGAGAATAAGTGGAAGGTCGCAGTTCCTCAACAAACACTTGAGCCTGAGAGTCCTTCTCTCCCACTCTTGACTGATGGAACAACACGCATTTCTAAACCCCGACATCGCATATGAATTTTTAAGGTCTCTTTGCCAAACCTTTTCCCCACCTCTCAGTGCATGCATCACGTACACATGCATGTACCTTTCCCCCAAAGCCCGGCCGTTTCTTCTGTCCTCAAGGCAGGTTGGCAGTGCTTGTCATGACTCACTTTAAATAGAGTGGGCTACAATTATTCAGGAGATTAATTTGATATGTTTCATACGTATGTAGTAGGCTACAATAATGACAACAGTGTGCATATAAGAATGTCAATAAAAGTAATCAAGCTATTAATATACAGCTATTCCACACGTTCAATTGTAAAATGTTTAACACAGTTTTAGAGTACCTAAATGTGTGTGTGTGTGTGTGTGTGTGTTGGGTACGCACAGCCAATTAAAATGCAAGCGCTATCCTTCCACATCTGCCTCCTTTGCAAACGAATGGCACAGAAAAGAAGGTAGCCTATGAATGGTCGTTCATTGAGATCACAGATGGAGTATGGGTTTTTGCTCGAAATTTGAGAAACACCATTGTCCCCAATCAAAACTCAATGTGTTCTTCTACAATGGTCTGGGCTTTGAGCTCTGCCGCTTCAATTGGCCTTGTTTTTTAAACTTGAAATGTTCAGTACAAAGACTGGCCTCCTAAATGTCACAACCGCGTCGGTTCCAAGTGTGGCTGTCCTCAAGACCTTGTTCAAAAAGAAAAAGAACACAATTATGAAGCAATAATTACTCTGCTTTACTTCGCACGCCACTACTCCCATTCAAACCCCTTTAGCCCTGTTTAATGCTTTATTCGAGGGCATGATAATCCAAATGCCACAGGTTGAAGTTTTTTTCTTTCGCGTTTAACAAAAAATAGCATATAAATGGATGTGGGAATCGTTAAATAAATTAATGTTCCATGTCGTTGCAATTATAGCCTGTTGAATTGTAGCCTTTTAATCAAACCTAACGTTTAGCCGGATGTTATGACTTTATGACCCATAATAACATCATAACAAGTCAATTAAGCGTTCATTTGAGTTTAATCTATTACCAATTTACTACAATTACAAAAATGCAAACATCACCTATAGGCCTGGTGGTGAGTGGGCTTTGATCATTATTATTGCCTTATCGTTTATTACAAGAGCTGAAATTATTGACGATAATTCACAATTGTCAGAATTTCAGCTCTTGTAATAAGATGAAAGGCTATATTAGACCACACAACGTTTCTCATGATGCCAATTTACAAGAGGGAAACAAAAACAGATTGTCTCCTGTTGTATGCGCCTATATAGTTTATTTTAAAATGCAGCATGGTTGGTTATTCATGCAGTCAGAAATACGCTATATTAAAATCACGCTCTACATAACACCTTTCACTATCTCATGGTTTTAATGATGGATAAAAATAACTAAAAACATTATAATCGCAAAAGCTACCACTAAGTCTTAGTATAGGACATGGCATCATTTATGCGTACCCTGTGGTTTACGGAGACGGAGGCTGTAATTATTATATTCTATACAAATTAAAACGTCCTAAAAACGGAACATATTGATGAAGGCTACAGTCCAAACTAGGCTACATGAAAACAATATGTAAATAATAATAATAATAATTTTATGTTAAACGTAGGAAATTGTAGTTGTGCCTATGTTTGTAATTGCATTCGAAATAGTCTGTTGTCCAAAATAGTTCAACTTCCCTGTTTAATTTTACCTAAAAGGACAACACTTCATAAGAACGCTTTCATTCACATTATTTTCATAGCCTATTGGCCTGCATACGCTTAATGGTGTCATCAAGAGGTAAATCAAATAATTGAATTCAATTTGAAGTAAATAAAAGGCAGCCCAACAATAATGCGAGAAAGAATAGAAAACAACTGATACATTTGTCTATATAAGTTCTCTTAATTTCAATAGAAAAACAGAGTTGAATTTTATTGCGAGGGGCTCTTGATTTAATCATATCTTTGAGTGTTTAATGGTCCAATATATAGTATGCATGTAGTTCTATAGGCTGATTTGTGTTCTACCTAGCTACTTTTGTTATAGTATATATATATATTTTTGTTGATTTTTCACAACTATTAGCATTTCCATAAGTTTGAATATCACCTTTATACTTTCATGAGCCAAAAGCTAAATTGACTTAAAAAATGAATATAACTTTATGGCACTATGGGTATTAGACAAATGACAGGATCATCATAAGGCTGTTAAACCGTAGTAATCATACATCTTCTGATGCTATGCTGCGTTTCTGACACCTCCATCTCCCTTACTCACTTTCCATCACACACACACACACACACACACACACACACACACACACACACACACACACACACACACACACACACACACACACACACTCTCTCTCTCTCTTATTGAAGAAGAAACCCAGAGAGAAATGAGCCCCCTTTTGTGCCCAACAGTTTAAGCTGCATAGATTGTTTCTTTGGCGCTCATTGAGTGCCAACATCTCTGAGAAAGTAAACGTTGAGTGACCCTCCAGGTTAGTTTAGTCTGGGATCCCTCCATCGCTGGGTGAGTGGATTTAAAATGCTGGATGCTGTGGGATCACATCTTACTTCAAAGGAGAGATCACTTGCATCAGGAATTCTGTTCCCTCACTAGGGGCCAACATTCTTGACCCTGGAAGACTGGTTAAACATTATTGAACGCTTCCCTTTTGTTCGGGAATAATAAAGTCAGCACCTGATGTTGCCACCAGTGAATCTGTGCCACAGGAAGCCAGAGAATAAGTCCATTGTCACACAGCCACATTCTCAAAATGTGAGTTTTAACAGCGGTGGCTTTACTTAAAGATGAGACTGAGTGACAGCCAGCATCTTTGGATGTCTCAATCACTGTGTCTTAAAAGGTTGTCCCTCAGTTAACTGCAAAATTATGCTTGAGAACAGATGTCCTGGGGACTATAATGGCACCTAAAAACTTAGACCTTTACAGACAAATAATTTAGTGAAGTGGTTTTCATTAACCACGTACACATCAATACATTAACCAACCAATCCTCTGAAATAAAAATCTTTAACAGAACATATTGCAATTCTAGCAGTAAAAAAATAAATCAGGTGACAAGTTTGATCAAGTTGAGAAAAATAATATCCAATAGGCATTTCCGACTGCATCATCATCATTAGTTGCAGCTGTACAAAAGAGATGCCCAAGTGCATTAGTGAACCATTCAATGATTGAAACTGTAATATCACACATCAGAGGAGTTGCACAATCCACATAGTTCCCTGGGGAAGGCCTGACAAGAACTATGCACTTCTCTTGCTTATGTGAACCCAGCTCATGTTCAATGAAATCCTTACCGTCCAGTGAACTCTCCTCTACCTTAAGCTCTGTTGAGGATTCCATACTTTTACAACCATGATGGCACTCTGGGTTATAATAAGTAACTCTGTAAACTGGACATGCCCACTTCTGACATTGCAGCAAACTCCTTCAATTAAAAATCTACATTTGACCTTTTTCCACAAGTCAAGAATTGTGGGACCTTAAAACTTCCCTCATGCATTCCCAATGTACCTGTGACAGTTATTAGTATTGCCAGGGTATCAGGAAGTCACCAACATGTCACAAATCAAGAGAACAAATAGAGTGGATAATGTACCAGTGATTAATAACCTTAGAAATCTGCAGCCACATCCTGTACATGGCAGACCCTGTTCAGACTCCGCTGTGAAGTGAACTTGTCACTCCTGGTACTCACCATCAGTTTCTCAAACATTGGAAATGGTAATGACTAGCTAAATCACTTGAATCCGTTTACATATGTAGAATCTTAATTTGAGCCAGTTTGCTACAGCGGGAAAATCATCCTGCAGCAACAGAAAATGTGGATTATCATTTAATAACTTTTTTTGTAGAGGTTGAAACATTTTTCGTAAGGGAAAAATCAAGTCAGAAATTTTAAAGTGGAAATGACAAACTTTAGAAGCATAAACCTAAAATACACTACACAATTTAAAGTACTCCTGCAACAGGGTGATCAAATTAAGATCCTACACCTTTTTTCTATGTATAAACCTGGATAATTCAAATGAGGGATAGATAGAATGCTGTGTGTCTCTTTTGAGCAGTAAGTTACTGACAGGGTGTCAGATCAGGTTGTGAAGAGGACCAACTGACGCATGCTCAGCTCTGTCTCACCAGGCACACACACAGCAGCCTGGGGAAGTCTGACTGAATGAACACATTAAACATTCAAATTCCTTGCGTGAGAACCAAGAATGTGGTGGGAATGTTGCAAAGGGCTGAATTTGCCTTCAGGATAGAGAGATTATTTTCCCTCCAAGGGTCAGATGCACACAATATGCCAAGAAGATTAAGATTTTCTGGATTTTCATATTTGAAAATGACCCACTGCACATTCTCCTGTTCTGAAACCCACTGCACATTCTCCTGTTCTGAAACCCAATGCACATTCTCCTGTTCTGAAACCCACTGCACATTCTCCTGTTCTGAAACCCACTGCACATTCTCCTGTTCTGAAACCCACTGCACATTCTCCTGTTCTGAAACCCACTGCACATTCTCCCGTTCTGAAACCCACTGCACATTCTCCCGTTCTGAAACCCACTGCACATTCTCCCGTTCTGAAACCCACTGCACATTCTCCCGTTCTGAAACCCACTGCACATTCTCCTGTTCTGAAACCCACTGCACATTCTCCTGTTCTGAAACCCACTGCACATTCTCCTGTTCTGAAACCCACAGCATGAGGTCCTGTTCCACCTTAATGACTGACCCTCCACCCAAATGAGAAATAAGAATGCCAGAAATAACACCAAATCTATTCTGGTCATTTCATTAGAGGCATGTATTGAGAGTACTAATCCTGATTCCCAAAACCTGCATCTTTTGATAAAAGTCCTCAGTGAAAAATGAGGGCTCTACTGTTGGGCCCACTGTGCCGGCTTAAACTTTGGCTTTTACTGTCAAAAAGAACTCCCTTGCAGATGGAGAAATAAGCCTATAAGCTCATTGCTGAACTGAGAAAATTAGCCTTTGTGGCAGATAATACCAGATGCCTGGAAAATATTGCTGTAAAACAAGACAACGAGGCAAATAACTTTTCTCAGGAAAAGCAAACTAGTATTTACCATTTTAGTGGCAATGATAATGTAGTCTTAACCCCTGCCTGGTTTTTACACAGGAAGCTCACCATGTTCGCTAATTGAGTACAGCATGCAGACGTACACAGTCCAGTCAAACACAAAAACTCTTATTCATATCTTTCAGGCAGGGACAGCCTACTGGCCAAATAGACAAATGGCATAAATAATATAACAGCTTTAATATGGAATAGAAAGTTTGCTGATGACTCAATGACAAAAACCCTGAAATCATAATGGGCGCGTTCCACAGCTAAGGTGAGGCGACGCAACAACCAATAGTTGCATGCCACGTCATCGTCGACTGACAGATTGCTACAACATGTGGTTAGCTGACACTTAAAATATCTATCCAGGTGTGTTAGACCTGTCATGTGTCAGCAACATCTAAGCATAGGAACATGCCCAATGGTAAAAACAAAGGCGCAAAATAAATGTAATACTATAAATAATGTGCCAAGTGAAATGTACAAAATTAATGGCCTATCCTGCTCCTCAAAATGTTCCCTGTCAAATCTGTATTAAGATAAATTAGAAGAAAAAAAAAACAATTAAGGCCTCAAGAATAATATAAAATGTCAACTGACGTGTGTGTCTGTGTGCATTTCAAGAGAGTGCTGGCTCAGACAGATGCATGTTCATATATATTTTATATAATGTATATCAAACTAAAACAGCATCAAACTTAAAAAGGATCAAGAAAAATAAAGGAGGAACAGTTGGTTGTGGAGCCTTTTGAAATTAAAACCAGGCTGGTCGGAGCAGAGCAGGAGGGGTGCAGATCAGGAACATTGAGCCTCTTTGGCTGCTTGTGATGGTCGGGTTGGATGGGGGCAGGGGGGGTCCGTCACTGGCTGGGTGCATGGAGGTGCATGGGGGTGGAGGGAGCAAAGAGGATACAAGCCAAATGCAGAGGTGGAGATGAGATAGTCCAGCGTTCTCCAGGAAATGTCTCTTTGCTTTTTTTTGTTTACTTTATTGAAACAACACGTCTAAAATAGCAGCCGTACTGTAGCGGGAAGTCCTTGTCCGTGATGCTGTTCTTCTACTCAAAAGTCGATTTTTAATATCCTTGATCATACTGTAAGAGTGTGGGCAGAGAAAACCATGACACTGCAATTAAGTGAGGGGCGAAAGAGTTTGGCTGTGTGCTTGTGGTTGCTTCTCTGTACATACGTGTACACTAGGCAATCATGTATGATGCACAGGCCGAGAGCAGAGACGCTTACGTGTGGGTTTTGTGGGGGTGTTTGTGTCTAAGTAGTGTACTGTATGTTGTGTATTGTGTGTTTAAGAGTTCACATCTGTGTGAGAGGGTGGTCGGTCTCTGTAGACCCACTGGGACCATGCTAGAGCTCTTCACTACTCTTCCAGCCAGTCCCACCACCACAGCCAGGCAGTCCTACTCTTTAGCTTCGAGGAACAGGGTCTCCTGAGGGAAAAGCTTGGCCTCCAGTAAAGACGAGGCTGGGTCTAGCTGGGTGATCTGCAGAGGAGAGAGAACGAATCGAAAACCATGAGACTAGTTCACATTCATACAGGTTACATGACACAGTAATTACAAGTCTTTGTTTATTCCTTTAAACTATGTGCCAGGACCCAGTGGCCATGGGCGAAGTGGGTTACGAGTTATGAGAATACATCTATAAACACACCATTTCTTTAATTGGGTCGTTGGAAGATGGTCACCGGAGGACAGTACATTTCTAATTTGTGTCTCAAGCTGAAAGTTTAAAAATCCCTTGTTTACATGAAAAGTATTCAGTTATAATGTGCTGATAAAAACAGTAAAAATTATAAACTACTCCAATTCTTAGCATTTATGTCCTTGAACACTTCTTTCTATGTACCTTGGGATATGTCCACAAAAGTCAAGGTCCCAATGTACACCATGCAAAGAGATGTACTCTGCGTGAACTAAGTCTCTTCCATCATGTAGACAAACTGGGACTGAGGCAACAATCTGATCATTTCTGTTGCAGTGGACAGCATTTCCAAGAGAGACTGATCATTTCTGTTTTTCTAAGGCTTCCATCCAAACTAAACTGCTGTGGTTTCTACACATCCCTGCATTGAACGATGTGTTACGACCATAAAACGAACCACCTTCCCTACTGAGTGAATGAACTAGCACAAAGACGTAAGGTAGACGGTAATATTAGAGACACACATAGTGTGTATCAGTGACACACATTGTGTGTATCAATAAGCACAAAAATGATTCAAATCCAAGTTGAGCGCACCAGCAGAGCAAGACCGTAATGATGCATTGCCACCCATAATACAACAAAATTCGTTAGGTTACCCGTGTGTCAACATGGTTGTTGTTTAACATGAGGCGACCCTGCCTCCTAGCTTATGAGGGTTAATCACTGGGGGTCTCCCGTTACATAGGCCCGTCGTCCTCGTCCCCACACCTGGGGCCTCTGTCTACTGTGACGTGGGGGCCAGGCCAGGGCTTATCTGCTGCTTGTGGTTAGACCTCCTATTATGATCACTGGGGTGGTAATTAACTAGCAGGCCTCAGACAACCAGCGCAGTAAGGTCATAGTTCACCTCACACTGATTAGCCCATCCTCACGAAGACAGATTAGGTGGAGAAACACAGCTAGGTAATGTAATGGCTGAGAGACCTTTGAGGAGGCTGAAACATGAGTGCTGAAACCAAGTCAAAACTCCCACCTCTCCTCTCACTGTGGAGTCAGAGTTGGCTGTGTAACGATCCTGACAGATGTGTCTCTCAATCACCGCTCTGGCTGGGGGTGTAATCCATGTAGTTGGAAATTGTCTCAACCGGTTCTCCATTGAAGTAAGATGTATTGTGACTTTTGCTGCCAACAGGCTGATCCTACTCCCTGATATAACATCTCACGCTCCTCTTTTCTACCACAGAGATATGGTAATAAACCCATTGTCCCCTCAATGAGTAATCTTCCCCAATGAGTCATATTTCCAATGATCATTGAGACATCCAAAACCTAACCTTCAATAGAGCTAGATAAAGTACATCATTTCAAAGCTATGATGCCAGGAGTTCAAAGAAGAGCAAGAATTCATCAGCAAACACTGCTATTCCCAGATGAACAGGGAAATGTCACACCAATGGAGGCTCTTTGTCTTCATCTCCTCATACTAATTTCTTCTGTCATCTGGGCTCTCCGCTCCCCAGTATGACCTGAGGGTGTAAGGCAGCACAGGGAGGGGGTGCCACAGCAACCTACACAACACACCGCAGCGAAGGCAAAGCAAGATGGCGTGCTGCTAACAGCTTACACCCCAACGGGTGAACGCCTTTCTCCCCACCTTTTGCTCAGTATTTCACAAATGCCAGCTATGCAAATGAACCTGACAGGCGTGTTATGACACCACAGCATCAGGTATGAGTAAATGAGGGTTTAGGAAGGATCAGGTGCGGCTGTGTGTGTTGGGGGGGGAGGGGAGAGCATCTGACTCTAAAAAGAAAGTAGAGAAACAAGATGCCACACTGACACAGGAGACAAGCGCTATTGCTGATTGTTTACATTGTTATCCAATTAAAAGACCACAAGCATTGAGGCATCCGTCAACAAACAAAGCTGTCGTTTTCCACTCTGCGTCGCGATACCAGCTCCATATTTTCACTGTCTGGCTCGGCCTGGACTCGATGAATTCTCTTCTCCCCTGGCTGACACATACGGCAGCGCATGACACACAAACATTCCAACATTATTCATGACACGGCTAACAAAACAATCTTAGCAAGAACAGCTCTATGATAAAGGCAATGCACAAGCATATGTTAGCATATGTTAGCATAGTAGATAAACCAACTAGGTGTACGACACACATCAACATGAAAGTCCAGCACAGGTTCGTGAAGGGTCATTGTAAGAGCGTTTTGAAGATTCCGGTTAAATCCGGAGCAGTAGTGTGTTCTCCAGTGCTTGATGATGTTGATAGTGGATAATCCTTTAACCCTATCACACGCACTCATCCTGACAGGCCTCACACAGTGGCCAAACAAATACTGAGCAGAGCGAGATGCCAACTTGCTTGATAGATCCACTACTACTGTAAATGTTGTACATTTGTATGAAGTATACATGCAAGGCTCTCTTGAACAAGAGGCCTTGGTCTCAAATGGTATTTCCCTGCTAAAATAAAAAAAGGTTCCATTTATTTTTAACTCCTGTCAAAATCGTCTAATCCCACTGAAAATGTCATCTAAAACCTTTATTTAGGTCTATGGTTAAAAAAAAACTAAATAAGCATCACTCATGTACACAACTTATTCAAGTTACACAAGGACTACAGAGGTTTCAGTGTGAACATCAATATATGGGTTGTATAAAGAAAATAACGCACAAGATTAATTTAATTCCTACCATCGAACAGAGCTTCCACCCTCCCGCTGCAAGTATATGTTTGAAGGATTACATTTCTAGATTTTATTTGAGATCGTGTTGTATCCCAACTTCCAATCTCTAGTGAAGGGCTATTAGGAACATTTTGGCATATTTATATGCGTTAGAGACAATCTGCTCTTACATATCAGGAAATAAATCATTAACTCTATGTTATTGTCTTAAGTTAAACATGAGGAAATCATAAGACTGAACATAATTAACACTTGAAGTTAAAATAAATATTGAAAATCACTTCATTAGTATGAATGAAACACATTTGATAACTTGAGTGAAAAGATTTGAAAAAACACCCGTCTCAAGATGTCCGTCTCCAACATAATTAAACATGCAGCTGAAATAACGCATTTTTAATTAAGCCATTTGGGTTCTATGTCAATTAAAACCAAATAGCTTGTCTGTTTTAAAGTTGTGTTGTCAAGTGTTTATTCGGCCAATTACAAAAGCAGTGGGAGACCATTATGTGCTTCCAGGAACGATGGCAACACGTAGAGCCAGGGGCGTGAACAGCCACTTCAAAGAGGGCCGCCGTGTGGCCTGGAGGAGGGAGGGACGGAGGGGGGAGGACCGGAGGGTGAAAGGGGGGACTGCCGTTACCTAGGGGAACAGGCCTTGAGCTATTAACTTCTCTTGAAGAGGAAGCACTCTGCTCTCACAAACGCTATATGCTGCATAGAGCAGAGCCAACACAAACACAGTTCAGAAAGCGTGAGACTGAGTACAGTATGCATGTACAGCACTGTGAGGCAGAGGTGTGATATGTCGGTCAGAGAGCTACTGGAATCAGAGCAACTCCTACATGGAGCTTTGGAGCTATACTCCACATAGTCATATAGGTGGGAGAGGATATTGTGGAAAGAGTTTTGGGTTAAGAGTATGCATTTTGGGAATATATCAATAAACTGCCAATTTCTTCCTGTGCACTTCACTGTTTCAGACTTGAAATGAACCAAGTGGTGCAGCTTTGATGTCCATTTCAGTTGGACACGAGGATCATTTCATTGCACGGTTGATTTTTTCCTCAGTTTGAGTTTTGTTTAAATCATCCTACACATTGGCACTGTTCATTATTTGATTTTCAGAAACCTGGAACATCAATTTGGGTAAGGTAAAACCTGGCACAAAGTACAGCATCACAACGTGAAGAAAAATATAAAGTGTAGACAATGTTTTGGTGTCTAAAATCTGTTGGGTATACTGAGCTAGGTTAACTCATGACTGGAAAAATGTACAGCTGCGTTTAAACAGGCAGCCCAATTCTGATCTTTTTTCCACCAATTGGTCTTTTGATCACATCAGATCTTTTCACATCAAATATTTTTCAGAGCTGATCTGATTGGTGAACAGACCAATTAGTGAAAAAAAATATCAGAATTGGGGTGCCTGTGTAAACGCAGCCAGCCTAAGTATCTGGACCACATACTGGTGCTGGAGTGTGAAGAGAAAAGTTGAAGCCAAGACCAAAAATGAAACTTCCCCAATAACAAACAAGCAGCCAAAGAAACCAACGTATGAAGTCAGCAACGCATTTCTCTTTCTTTCGGTTTAATCATCTTGCACTAAATTGATTTCTTATTGCTGGCAATTATCTTGTCATGCATGGGGAGTAAGGAGAGATGAAGTTTAAACATTTGTGGTGCATTACAAATGCAATAGTGGTACATCCACTAATCCGAGCAGAGCAACAGTGGGAGCGTCTGGAGGAGATTGAGGCTCATTTTAATTAGAGAGGAGAGCTGGAAGATTAGACAAACTGGGAACAGTGTTCTGATGCACAAACATACACTGGCACATTCTGCTAGGCTGTCTCCCAAATTACACCATATTTCCTATGTAGTGCCCTACTTTTGACCAGGGCCAATAGGGCTCTAGTCAAAAGTAGTGCATGATATAGAGAACAGGATGCCATTTGGGACACAAAATAAACTCTACTTTCTTCTCCTCTGCCTCACATCTACTGGAATTTCACTGGAGATTAAGACACATTTTTATCTTGGTCGAATACTATTGTTTACTTTCTCTTTGGTTTTAATTCTGAAGACAAAACTGTGAATCCTTAGATTTTAAAGTGTGCCTAAGTTGTGAATAAGGCATATACAGTGCCTTCGGAAAGTATTCAGACTTGACTTTATCCACATTCTGTTACGTTACAGCCTCCTTCTAAAATGGATTAAATAGTTTATTTTCCACCTCAATCTACAAACAACACCCCACAGTGACAAAGTGAAAAGTTTAGTTGGTGTGCAAATGTATAAAAAACTAAAAAAACAGCTTCTTTACATAAGCATTCAGACCCTTTGCTATGAGACTCGAAATTGAGTTCAGGTATATCCTGTTAACCATCGATTATCCTTGAGATGTTTCTAAAACTTGATTGGAATCCACCTGTGGACTTGGAAAGGCATACACCTGTCTATTAAAAAAGGTTCCACAGTTGCCAGCGCATGTCAGAGCAAAAACCACGCCATGAGGTCAAAGGAATTGGCCGTAGAGCGCCGAGACAGGATTGTGTCGAGGCACAGATCTGGGGAAGGGTACCAAAAACACAGTAGCCTCCATCAAGAACCCGATGGTAAATCTGACAGCAGTTGAGTTCCTCTGTACGATGGGAGAACCTTCCAGAAGGACAACCATCTCTGCAGCACTCATCCAATCACGCCTTTATGGTCGAGTGGCCAGACGGAAGCCACTCCTCAGTGAAAGGGACAAGACACCTAAAGACTCTTAGACCATGAGAAACAAGATGATCTGCTCTGATGAAAGCAAGATTGAACTCTTTGGCCTGAAAGCCAAGCGTCATGTCTGGAGGAAACCTGGCACCATCCCTACGGTGAAGCATGGTGGTGGCAGTATCAGGCTGTGGGGATGTTTTTCAGTGGCAGGGAATGGGAGACTAGTCAGGATTGAGGAAAAGATGAACGGAGCAAAGTATAGAGAGATCCTTGATGAAAACCTGCTCCAGAGCACTTACGACCTCAGATTGGGGCAAAGGTTCACCTTCCAACAGGACAACGACCTTAAGCACACAGTCAAGACAACGCAGGAGTGGCTTTGGGACAAGTCTCTGAATGTCCTTGAGTGGCCGAGGCAGAGCCCGGACTTGAAACAGATCGATCATCTCCAGAGAGATCTGAACATAGCTGTGCAGCGACGCACCCCATCCAACCTGACAGAGCTTGAGAGGATCTGCAGAGAAGAAGATTCAAGGCTGTAGTCGCGGCTAAAGGGGCTTCAACAAAGTACTGAGTAAAGGGTCTGAATACTTTTGTAAGTGATATTTCCATTTGGTATTTTTAATAAATTGGCCACAATTTCTAAAACCTGTTTTGCTTTGTTAATACGAGGTATTGTGTGGAGATCGATGGGGGACGACGACAATTGAATCCATTTTAGATTAAGGCTGTAACGTCAAGAAGTCTGAATATTTTCCGAATGCACTAGGCACTACATAACCAAAAGTATGTGGACACCTGCTTGTCCAACACCTCATTCCAAATTCATTGGCAATAATATGGAGTTGGTCCCCCCCTTTGCTTTGTGCAGTGTCCACTCTTCTGGAAAGGCTTTCCACTAGATGTTGGAACATTGCTGCAAGAGTAAGTGAAGGCGGGCACTGATGTTGGGGTTAAGATTTCCCTTCACTGGAACTAAGGAGTGTGAACCATGAAACACAGCCCCAGACCATTATTCCTCCTCCAGCAAACTTTACAGTCAGCACTATGCATTGAGGCAGGTAGCGTTCTCCAGGAATCCGCCAAACGCAGATTTGTCCGTTGGACTGCCAGATGGTGAAGCGTGATTCATCACTTCCACTGCTCCAGAGTTCAAAGGTGGTGAGCTTCACACCACTCCAGCCAACACTTCGCATTGAGTATTGTGATCTTTGGCTTGTGTGCGGCTGCTCGGCCATGTAAACCCATTTCATGAAGCTCCCGGTAAACAGTTATTGTGCTGGCGTTGCTTCCAGAGGCAGTTTGGAACTCGGGAGTGAGTGTTGCAACCCGAGGACAGACGATTTTTTACTCACAACAGGACTGCCGAATGCGGGTTTGTGCGACATACCACTTCGCGTCTGAGCCATTGTTGCTCCTAGACGTTTCCACGTCACAATAACAGCACTTACAGTTGACCAGGGCAGCTCTAGCAGGACAGAAATTGGACGAACTGACCTGTTGGAAAGGTGGCATCCTATGACGGTGCCACGTTGAAAGTCACTGAGCTCTTCAGAAAGGCCATTCTACTGCCAATGTTTGTCTATGGAGATTGCATGGCTGTGTGCTCAATTTCATACATCACTCAGCAACGGTTGTGGCTGAAATTGCTAAATACACTATTTTAAAGGGGTAGTACCCGCCAAACAACAGTGGCAATTTCTCACATGGACAAGAATTTCTCAGAACAAGAATAGACTGACGATTTTCAGAAGAAAGTTCTTTGATTCTAGCCATTTTGAGCCTGTAAAATATATATATATAAATAATATATATATATATATAAATATATATATATATATATATATATATACAAAATAATATATATATATATATATATATATAAATAATATATATATATATATATATATAAATAATATATATATATATATATATATAAATAATATATATATATATATATAAATAATATATATATATATATATAAATAATATATATATATATATATATATATAAATAATATATATATATATATATATATATAAATAATATATATATATATATAAATAATATATATATATATATAAATAATATATATATATATATAAATAATATATATATATATATAAATAATATATATATATATATAAATAATATATATATAAATATATATATATAAATATATATAAATAATATATATATATAAATAATATATATATATATATATATATAGTGCCTTGCGAAAGTATTCGGCCCCCTTGAACTTTGCGACCTTTTGCCACATTTCAGGCTTCAAACATAAAGATATAAAACTGTATTTTGGGGGACACAATCATGAAGTGGAACGACATTTATTGGATATTTCAAACTTTTTTAACAAATCAAAAACTGAAACATTGGGCGTGCAAAATTATTCAGCCCCTTTACTTTCAGTGCAGCAAACTCTCTCCAGAAGTTCAGTGAGGATCTCTGAATGATCCGATGTTGACCTAAATGACTAATGATGATAAATACAATCCACCTGTGTGTAATCAAGTCTCCGTATAAATGCACCTGCACTGTGATAGTCTCAGAGGTCCGTTAAAAGCGCAGAGAGCATCATGAAGAACAAGGAACACACCAGGCAGGTCCGAGATACTGTTGTGAAGAAGTTTAAAGCCGGATTTGGATACAAAAATATTTCCCAAGCTTTAAACATCCCAAGGAGCACTGTGCAAGTGATAATACTGAAATGGAAGGAGTATCAGACCACTGCAAATCTACCAAGACCTGGCCGTCCCACTAAACTTTCAGCTCATACAAGGAGAAGACTGATCAGAGATGCAGCCAAGAGGCCCATGATCACTCTGGATGAACTGTAGAGATCTACAGCTGAGTTGGGAGACTCTGTCCATAGGACAACAATCAGTCGTATATTGCACAAATCTGGCCTTTATGGAAGAGTGGCAAGAAGAAAGCCATTTCTTAAAGATATCCATAAAAAGTGTTGTTGAAAGTTTGCCACAAGCCACCTGGGAGACACACCAAACATGTGGAAGAAGGTGCTCTGGTCAGATGAAACCAAAATTGAACTTTTTGGCAACAATGCAAAACGTTATGTTTGGCGTAAAAGCAACACAGCTCATCACCCTGAACATACCATCCCCACTGTCAAACATGGTGGTGGCAGCATCATGGTTTGGGCCTGCTTTTCTTCAGCAGGGACAGGGAAGATGGTTAAAATTGATGGGAAGATGGATGGAGCCAAATACAGGACCATTCTGGAAGGGAAGATGGATGGAGCCAAATACAGGACCATTCTGGAAGAAAACCTGATGGAGTCTGCAAAAGACCTGAGACTGGGATGGAGATTTGTCTTCCAACAAGACAATGATCCAAAACATAAAGCAAAATCTACAATGGAATGGTTAAAAAATAAACATACCCAGGTGTTAGAATGGCCAAGTCAAAGTCCAGACCTGAATCCAATCGAGAATCTGTGGAAAGAACTGAAAACTGCTGTTCACAAATGCTCTCCATCCAACCTCACTGAGCTCGAGCTGTTTTGCAAGGAGGAATGGGGAAAAAAATTCAGTCTCTCGATGTGCAAAACTGATAGAGACATATATATATATATATATATATATATATATATATATATATATATATATATATATATATATATATGCCATTTAGCAGACGCTTTTATCCAAAGCGACTTACAGTCATGTGTGCATACATTCTACGTATGGGTGGTCCCGGGGATCGAACCCACTACCCTGGCGTTACATACCCCAAGCAACTTACAGCTGTAATCGCAGCAAAAGTTGGCGCTACAAATTATTAACTTAAGGGGGCTGAATAATTTTGCACGCCCAATTTTTCAGTTTTTGATTTGTTAAAAAAGTTTGAAATATCCAATAAATGTCGATCCACTTCATGATTGTGTCCCACTTGTTGTTGATTCTTCACAAAAAAAATACCGTTTTATATCTTTATGTTTGAATCCTGAAATGTGGCAAAAGGTCACAAAGTTCAAGGGGGCCGAATACTTCCGCAAGGCACTGTATATATACACACAGTGCTCAAAAAAATAACACATCCTAGATCTGAATGAATGAAATATTCTTATTAAATACTTTTTCTTTACATAGTTGAATGTGCTGACAACAAAATCACAAAAATTATCAATGGAAATCAAATTTATCAACCCATGGGGGTTTTTGGAGTCACACTCAAAATTAAAGTTGAAAACCATACTACAGGCTGATCCAACTTTGGTGAAATGTCCTTAAAACAAGTCAAAACGAGGCTCAGTAGTGTGTGTGGCCTCCAAGTGCCTGTATGACCTCCCTACAACGCCTGGGCATGCTCCTGATGAGGTGGCAGATGGTCTCCTGAGGGATCTCCTCCCAAACCTGGACTAAAGCATCCGCCAACTCCTGGACAGTCTGTGGTGCAACGTGGCGTTGGTGGATGGAGCGAAACATGATGTCCCAGATGTGCTCAATTGGATTCTGGTCTGGGGAACGGGCGGGCCAGTCCATAGCATCAATGCCTTCCTCTTGCAGGAACTGCTGACACACTCCAGCCACATGAGGTCTAGCATTGTCTTGCATTAGGAGGAACCCAGGGCCAACCGCACCAGCAAATGGTCTCACAAGGGGTCTGAGGATCTCATCTCGGTACCTAATGGCAGTCAGGCTACCTATGGCGAGCACATGGAGGGCTGTGCGGCCCCCTAAAGAAATGCCATACCACACCATGACTGACCCACCGCCAAACCGGTCATGCTGGAGGATGTTGCAGGCAGCAAAACGTCTTCCACGGCGTCTCCAGACTCTGTCACGTCTGTTACATGCTCAGTGTGAACCTGCTTTCATCTGTGAAGAGCACAGGGCGCCAGTGGCGAATTTGCCAAATCTTGGTGTTCTCTGGCAAATGCCAAACGTCCTGCACGGTGTTGGGCTGTAAGCACAACCCCCACCTGTGGACGTCGGGCCCTCATACCACCCTCATGGAGTCTGTTTCTGACCGTTTGAGCAGACACATGCACATTTGTGGCCTGCTGGAGGTAATTTTGCAGGGCTCTGGCAGTGCTCCTCCTGCTCCTCCTTGCACAAAGGCGGAGGTAGCGATCCTGCTGCTGGGTTGTTGCCCTCCTACGGCCTCCTCCACATCTCCTTATGTACTGGCCTGTCTCCTGGTAGCGCATCCATGCTCTGGACACTACGCTGACAGACACAGCAAACCTTCTTGCCACAGCTCGCATTGATGTGCCATCCTGGATGAGCTGCACTACCTGAGCCACTTGTGTGGGTTGTAGACTCCGTCTCATGCTACCACTAGAGTGAAAGCACCGCCAGCATTCAAAAGTGACCAAAACATCAGCCAGGAAGCATAGGAACTGAGAAGTGGTCTGTGGTCATCACCTGCAGAACCACTCCTTTATTGGGGGTGTCTTGCTAATTGCCTATAATTTCCACCTGTTGTCTACTCCATTTGCACAACAGCATGTGACATTTATTGTCAATCAGTGTTGCTTCCTAAGTGGACAGTTTGATTTCACAGAAGTGTGATTGACTTGGAGTTACATCGTGTTGTTTAAGCGTTCCCTTTATTTTTTTGAGCAGTGTATATATATTTCTCTAAACAGTAGGAACTGCAACCCAAAAGGAGTTGTAACCCCCTTTTCTATCAGAAAAGGCCTCAATTTGTTAGGGTATGGACTCTACAAGGTGTTGAAAGCGTTCCACGGGGATGCTGGCCCATGTTGACACCAATTATTCCCACAGTTGTGTCAAGTTGGATGTCCACATACTTTTTTGTATATTTTACAGGCTCAAAATGGCTTGAATCAAAGAACTTTCTTCTGAAACTCGTCAGTCTATTCTTGTTCTGAGAAATTCTTGTCCATGTGAGAAATTGCCACTGGTGTTTTGCGGGTACTATTTAATGAAGCTGCCAGTGGAGGACTTGTGAGGTGTCTGTTTCTCAAACTAGACACTAATGTAGTTGTCCTCTTGGTCAGCTGTGCATTGGGGCTTCCCACTCCTTTTTCTATTCTGGTTAGAGGCAGTTTGCTCTGTTCTGTATAGGGAGTAGTAGACAGCATTGTAAGAGATCTTTAGACACTTGGCAATTTCACACATAGAATAGCCTTCATATCTCAGAACAAGAATAGACTGATGAGTTTCACAAGAAAGTTATTTGTTTCTGGCCATTTTGAGCCTGTAATCGAACCCACAAATGCTGATACTCCAGATACTCAACTTGTCTAAAGAAGGACTGTTTTATTGCTTCTTTAATCAGCACAACAGCTTTCAGATGTGCTAACATAATTGCAAAAGGGTTTTCTAATGATCAATTATCGTTTTAAAATTATAAACTTGGATTAGCTAACAACGTGCCATTGGAGCATAGGAGTGATGGTCGCTGATAATGGGCCTCTGTACACCAATGTAGATATTCCATTTAAAAATAATCAGCCATTTACAACATTAACACTGTATTTCTGATCAATTTCATGTTATTTTATTGGCTTTTCTTTCAAAAACAAGGACATTTCTAAGTGACCCCAAACTTTTGAACGGTAGTGTGTTCATATATATTCTAAACATTAGGAACACCTTCCTAATATTGAGTTGCAACCCCTTTTGCTCTCAGAAAAAGCAAAAGCGTTCCACAGGGATGCTGGCCCATGTTGACACCAATTATTCCCACAGTTGTGTCAAGTTAGCTGGATGTCCTTTTGGGGGACCATTCTTGATACACACAGGGAAACTGTTGAGCATGAAAAACCCAGTAGCTTTGCAGTTCTTGACACAAACCGGTGCGTCTGGAACCTAACTACCAAACCCTGTGTTCAAAGGCACTTAAATATTTTGTCTTACCCATTCACCCTCTTAATGGCACACATACACAATCCATGTCTCAATTATCTCAAGGCTTAAAATACTTCTTTAACCTGTCCCCTACCCTTCATCTACATTGATTGAAGTGGATTTAACAAGTGACATCAGTAAGGGATCAAAGCTTTCACCTGGTCAGTTTATGTAATGGAAAGAGCAGGTGCCCTTAGTGTTTCGTACACTCAGTGTATGTGCCTGTACATTTTTTACGTGTATATTGTGTGTGTGTGTGTGTGTGTGTGTGTGTGTGTGTGTGTGTGTGTGTGTGTGTGTGTGTGTGTGTGTGTGTGTGTGTGTGTGAGAGAGAGAGAGTGTTAGGGAGAAAAAAGTGTTTGTACTCCCATGTTCCCTACAGACCAGGATGGCAGGGTGTCTGGGCAGGCCCACACACACACACAAATGGAAATCCTATTTTGTTTCCACCACTCCAATTAAGCAGGTAGTTAAAACTGTGCTCATTAGCTACCTGCTACAGCACAAAGCAGAGCACCAGCTCTAATTACTTGAAGAACTCCGGTCGGTGCTGCGCCGTACACCATGGCTGAGGAGAATACTGCTGACTGTATTGTATCCTAAGTAGCCAGTGCTCTTTTGTGCTTGTGCACTGGCTCCTAATTAATATTCACCAAATTAGAAATGCACTTGTGGATAGAAGCAAAAACACACTTGCGTGTGGACGCATGCACACGCATGAAAAACACACTTCTCATTAGCCCACCATGGCTTTTAATTCTACAGCAATCCTCTAACTATCTGAACAGTCACACTCTCTGGGCACTGGGGATAGAGATGAGCAACAAACTCGAGCCACTTGCTGGGATGAGCCAATTATTACTGTGGATTTCTCCTGCAGAGATGTTACACTACAATCAGGACCACTGAGCATTCTGCTGAGTTGATGATGACAGCTCAGTACCTGTAGTTAGGGAGCTGCAGGCACTGAGCAAAGAAAGCTAAACATAGAGTTAAATGTTAGTCATTATAGACCATGGTTCTATCTTGTTATAAAGCCTCTACATTGATGTGTGTGCATGAGCTGTGTTTGTGTGTGTGAGCTGTGTTTACTACAGTGTTTGAAGGCTGTACTCACGTTTCTGCGGGGGAAGGTGGTGAGCAGTTTGAAGTCCTCCCAGGGGTATCCCTTGGAGGCCACAAAGTCAAAGAGGACCTGCAGCTTGGTGCTGCCCAGGAAGCGCCGCACCAGGAACTCTCCACTGGGGGTTCGGATACGCAGCTTGCTAATTGGCTCTCCTCCTTCCTCCGCAGGCTCTGGCGGCAGGGCGTGCTCCAATGAGAGGCGGATGGCCTGGACAAAGGGGAGGGACAAAGAGTTAGGTACCGGAAGGCCGTGATTATTCAGTTGGACAATATGACTTATCATTTGTAGGTGTGATTTATTTGCTTACAATACACCTACTTAAATGTTAAGATATAAATAATGGGTTGATTTTGTAACCGTTTAATAAATTGTGGTAGAAATGAGCACTCAAACTACTATTTACGAGACAACATATGGATTCAGAGTAATTTATAAGGCATCGAATCCTCTGACCTGTTCTTCCAAAACACGTAGGCTGGTCTTTGCCTCACCTCCATTAAGACATACAGTACAACGCTGACTCGTGTCGAGGTAGATTAGATAGCGGCACAGAACAAAAAGGCTAGCCTCATCAACAGCAGAGAAATTAATCAGGTCTCCAGTGTCACAGAGCAGGACCTGTGGCTTTCGCGGGCTCTTTCCCTCCAGCTTGTTGTTCCTGTTTTGACAGTGGGTAGCATATGCTGTGACAACACACGGCAGCTTTATTTACCAACCATAATGCAATTATATTTCATAAAAGTGTACAACAGTAGTTCATTAGCAGCTCCAAGCATTGAGTGGGCGCGTGCCAGAGGCTCTCCCCCAGGTAGGGGCCTGGTATTGGGGCCCCTAGGGCCCCCTGCAGCAGAGAGATCTGTGGCGTCTGAAGCCACACGGCACACGCCTCACTCAGAGTCCGCTCCACACAAAGAGCACTCAGGAGCATCACCGCTCACCGCCACCCCCCCAAGAAACACCACCACAGGAGGGGGCAGGGAGGGGGAGGGGGCAGGGCATGCACCTGACAGGAGCACCATGGGGCTCCTGGATGTGTTAAATAATGACATCACCCCCCCCCCACTGCCTCTCTCTCTGCCTACCTCTTCCATTCACCTCCCTCTCCACACAAAGACACAGAATGCATTCCCCTCGTCCTTGTGTGTGTTTACTGTGGTGTTTGTTTTCCTGCAGCCTGCGGGGTATTGTGGCGGGTGGTGCAGGGCACAAACAGCCGGAGACTCGCGACAGACTGGAGGGTTCTGGGCCCAGATTCACAAAACATTGTTAAAAAGCAATTTCTTCTTAACTTCCTTTTATCCCCCTCTTAACTATAGATTTAAGAAGTTAAGCAAAGTTGCTATTCCTCAAAAAGGTTATTTCTTATGTTTCTCCTTTAGAAAAAAGTTAAGAAAGTTATTGGAAATCTCCATTCCAAGATTGCGAAACCCTCATCTTAAACTCAAGGCAGTGAGAGAAAAAGCTCATGAAAGCAATTGAACACAGACTTCATCCGAATGTTTCAGTATTGATTATTTTAAACCCAACAACATGTTTAAGAACAGTAAATCTCAGTAAGACATATTCTAACATGATTATCATTGCTAGCTAGAAAGCTAGCTAAAATGGTTGCCGAACAACAAACATCTTAAGAAGATTTATTAGAAGATATTTGAGAAATTTGTGAGAAAATCATTAAATCTTAAGATACTGTTGAGGAATTGCACTTAAACTTCTTTTTTTCATTTTTTCTTATTAAGAAACTTCTGTTTTGTGAATCTGGGCCCTGGTCTGTGGGTAGGCCAGGGAGGCTGAGAGAGGGAGGGAGTGAGTGGCTGGCTAGGTGCTTGGCTGGGCTCCAGGTGTGGGACACCATGCTGCCTTGTTTACTCACACACAATGTCAGAGAAATGAGGCGTTGGCACAACCAGGGGTAAGCAGCACACAGCTCTGAACAGTTGGGACAGCTGTTGTCCTTCTTCCACACGCCATACAGACAGACAGGCTCCACTTAATCTCTCCCATCTTTCTACCCGACAACCAACAGTTGTAGTAGCGGCCGACAGAGCGAAACAATCTGGAACGAGATCTTTGTTTTGAACTCCAGCTTTGTTGAAACACAGATGTTCCAGTGCCAGTTACTCTTGAGTAATGACTCATGAAGTTCTGCTGCATGTACAAGCTGTATGTAATAATGATGTATAGCTAGATGTAATCTATGAAGATGTACAACCTGTTAAGACTGTCATACACAATCTTGGCACAGACAGAGACCTCCCTTTACCACACCACTGTTGTATGTGATCATGGTTGTGGTATGTGTGTTGTTGTGCATTTTCCTCCAGGTTGTTTGCCCCCCTCTTGTCCCCGAGGCTTCATTAGTGACTCCACGAGTGTCTCTCAGTCTCCACTGTCATCATTAAACACACCCTCCTGCCTGCCTGCCTGCCTGCCTGCCTGCCTGCCTCACACTTGACCAGGCAGACACACAACCAGATCCGTGAAACGCATCAGTCGACCGGCTGAAAATACACCTGATACAATCACACACAGCTCAAGTAAAAAAATTAAATGTCTATGTCTGCCCCTGTCTTAGCCTTTATGGCTACAATAAGGTACCTGCATTTTGCATTTATTAAGGATCCCCATTAGCTGCTGCTACTCTTCCTGGGATCCAAACAAGATTAAGACAATTAGAGAAAAAAATACACAACACATTATCACACCGATACATATCTACAATACAACATGTATAAAACTGCAATACAGCTATATTACAACGTTACAATGCACGTGTGTATAGAGTGCGTGTGTTAGCGTGCGTATGAGTTCACGTCTCTTTCCAGTCCGAGTTGTTCCATAGGTTGCAGTTTTATCTGTTTAAAAAAAGCCCCGGTAAGCTTGTCTGAGGTATATACTGCATGCACATACTACATGTAAACAAGAGAGGGGCCATTGAGTACGTTTGCATGCACACTAATCAATCGATATTAAAAGGATTATGGCAGTAGGCCGAGCATGGAAATAGTCATGTAAACACCTTACTCTACTTATCTTAAAAATCGGCGTAAGGTCAAAAAACATGTAAGCATATGCCAATTTAAACACCTGGTTTCCTGAGCAATCTTTCAAATCATTAGGACCTGCTTAAATCGGCGTTCCAGCAGTGCATTTGATCTGCACATGTGCCAGCACCAGCAGCGCAGGCCTCCCCCTTACGCACGAGTTTAGTGAGTTCTGAAAAACTGATAGCATGAATCTTAGAAATTGATTTTACATGTCCGACCTAAGAATCAAATGTACTTCGCAAAAATAACATGGTCACTGTGGTATAATGATTATTTTCCATTGGTTGATTTTCTGCAATAATTCAAAAGTCCCATCAAGTAGCCTGATTTCAGATGTGTCCATATAAACAGGATCATCAGGGAAATCCTTCTTCATTCAAAGCATGTAAATGTTTTAAACAAACTGTCGCATTAATCTGACTACCCACCATCATCGTATTATTGTGTGCATGGAACCGTGCTCATTGCTGGGTATCATGTTGCTGAATATCTACACTTGTTGCATACAAGCAGTGTGTTGGCGGAGAAGAAACCATGGCAAAGGGCTAGAGGACAACAGTGATATAATTAAGACTGGACAGACAGGGCTTTTGTCCGGGGCTGTTTAACTAATGTGACAAATCATCTCAGATAGCTGGTTCACCTGATCCCTGCTGGCTGTAGAGTTTGCTGCTGAGTAAATAGCCAATCAGCTGGCTAAAAGGAGCTATAACTACAGCATCCACCACTGCGTTCCCACTGCCATAATTGTTTTTCTTTGTCCAACCGTGCTTTGTGCTCCCGCTTTTGTTCACTTGGTTTCAATATGAGCTTGTGTGTTGTAGGGCATTTGAACAGGACAATAACATCTCTGTATGACAAGCTTAACAGGGATAGGCCTTACTGTACACACTGGAGTTTAGTATATGTTGCGCTGTGTCTCTGACCCCCACCACAGGGATCACATGCTAGTATAAACTCCACAAACAACAAAAGATATGGAAATGTCTGATATGCAGCAAGGAACGGACTCAAATATCAATGTTTAAAAAAAACAAACTAAGCATGTGTTTTCAGTGTTACAACAATAGTGAAGTGGGACATTATTTCTCTAAACAAACATTGAGATATGGTTCATGTTCTCACCTCCTTCTCATCGTCTGCTTCTTTCTGGATCTGTTGCAGGCGAAGCTGTTCTGCCTGCTCTCTCTCCTGTGCTTCTCTCTGGGAAAACAAATATATTTTTATAAATCCAGCCATTCAACATCAAAACATTATGAACAGTGATCAAGCAATCAATAATGTGGCTGTTCACAGATTTACAGGGTAAATTCACAATAACAACCATTTACAACACCCAGCATTGGCCACAATCATAACATGATTATAAAAGGGTACATACTTTATACTTGTGTTCTGTATAATATTTCACTTGAGGATAACGCTAAAATGGATCTTCAAGAACCCTCAAACATCTATCTGATGAGAATGGATCCATGTCATTGTGTTGTAGGTGTTGTAGTTGATGACCAACCTTTTTACGGTCAGCCTCTAAAGACAGTTGGTAGGCCTCATCCTGCTCCCTCTTCACCATTTCCCTGGCTTCACGTTCATCCTGGATAGAGAGAGAAAGAGACCAGGTCAGAATATCTTAAAGTTCGGAGCGAAACAATAAACACCAATAACAATAGAAGCTGATAAAATACAAAAGTTGCTTTCTCCTTCTGAAACATGTAATATTGTGCTGTGTTGAATAGCTGTGACTCTGGGAAACAGAGCAGCAGGAATTAGAGTAGAGCTGAATGAGAGAACCGAATGCTTTCTGCCAGACACAAGGTTTGAAAGAGTATCATGTGGGAGAAGGGAATCTAGTCGGGTCTCGACTTCCTTAACAGAACGGAGGACTCCTTTCTTTTCCCTCAGAGCTCCTGTTTGTACAGAGGCAGACTGCTGCTTTTCTACCTGCTGTGTGTAAGAGGCTTTCTAAAGCAGAGAAAAATAACTGTTTCCATTGTGTCAGCACTGGCATTTGTTTTGGAGCTTGGGAGACTACATTTTCTTTTCTGAACCCTGGACTTTGTGTCAAAGATGTGAAACGGTGACTATTGTAATTTGTGGGGTTTGTGCGCTGGGCAGGGGGAGTGGTCAGCTGTCGTATTGAAGTCTGACAATGAAAAGGATACATTTTCCCCTTTATCCTGCAGACACTGTAGTAGCATGGTTGAGTACAAAATAATAATGGATCACTTACACTTACTGTAAATGATTACGCTCTTTATTGTGCTCATTACCTTCGATGAAAGATCATGAAACAAACAAAATAAACTATGGTTTTACTGTTGAGGTACCACTCAATGAACAAGACATGGTGCCATCAATTATCTACATAGTATGGTGTACAATACAACTACTCTGTATCTGAAAGTAACAGCGATCAAAGGAATACACTATAAAACACTATTTACCTGCTGATGAACACATCATTTGCAGTTAAAATAACTAACTAAACAGACAACCACAAGTAGGCGTGGCTACAGCAGTGACGGTTGCTGTAATGTGTGTGAAAGTATCTTTTTGGCTCTGCTCCTGTCTACCTCCCAGGCATGTCAGTCAGTGAGGAATGTGAGTGTGATGTTGGCAGATGTCTGTGGTGTCTGGGTCTGTCCACAGAGGAATGGGAAAGCAGAGCAGGACAGCCACAGATAGCGAGTAGGTGTGAGTTCAAAGCCGTCTGGGGCAGCAACGCTGGCAATGGGGCGCCCATCAGGTACAGGAACAAGTCATTCCGGCCTGGGATGGGAGACGTGGTGGAGGCTTTGGGTTCACGTCAGAGTACAGCAACACCCTGAGAGCTTACTCCCATTGAAGAGAGTAAAAGTAGAGGTATCGGGGCGAAATGTACATAATGGGTTCTATTTCAACACACCTAACGCAACGGTAAATTACCGGTTCAGGGGTGTGTCAGAAATATTTTTGCTATTTTCACAACAGTAATTATGGGTGCAGTAGCGAGAAAGGACTAGGTTTGATTAATAAACAAGTTGTGGGTGTGTCGAGGCTTGGGCCCTCACTGGCCAATCAGAAGGTGCTCCATTGCTAAATATGTGGTTGCTTCAAGTTGTGTATTTACAGTCCAATGCATTGCCATCGACTCTAAAATCAAATGTTAGTCCGTTACAAGCCAGTTCGTTAAATAGCATTGTCCATATTGTTCTAATTGCATTGCTTCATTATATAAATACATGGTTAAACATAGGCTACAGCAATCATAGGGGCTAGGCCTACTGTAAACTGCAGTCTGGACATGCCAAACATAGTCAATAAGCAAGATTAGATTCACTATGCTATTGATAAGGCCTAATAAGAATGCACAATTCTAATCAAATTCTAATAAAAACGAGGCTGTGTGTCTAAATACAGTTACAGGCACCACAATTGCTCCCCGTGGGCATATAATATTGACAATGCAACTTAGACTACGGAGGGTTTTACACAGCCAAACGTTTCACAGGAGCTGGACAAAGATCCAATAGAAAGAGAAAGGGAAATGTAATTTGAAATGGCATTTTATTCAAGCCATGGACATTCTCAAACGTATTCACCGTTCATGGGTTTGTTGTAAATCCAATTACCCAAAAACAATCAGTTTCTTAGAACTAAACAACAATAATTCTAAATAGGATTGGGTCAGAAGCATAACGTAAATCGCATCTCTTGTTCCACGAACATAATTATATGCGCGAACATGTAGGCCTAAGAGCTCTATGACAGGAGGCATGGATGTTTGTCCTATCAATTGAATATAGTTTAAAATATAGTAGACACTAACCCTACAATAGTCCTAGATATAACAAACATGTAGCAAATCTAGTTTATTTGCTTCAATATGGAACTATTCAACGCACTGCATGTTCGAACCATGGATTTGGACATTGCCCAAACGTTATAATAACATTAGCCTACCATCGCTATTGACCATTGTCTGTTAGTGACTACCACGTGAAAGGTAAACAAATTAACAGGAAAATAGCCTAGGCTACAAGAGAATTCAGAACCAAGGACAGCGATAGGAATTCCCACGATTTGACAGTTGTGTCAAAATGATGAAGGAAACTATAAGCTGTGTACTGTAAAACACATGGCTTATTTATTTATTTATTTATTTATTTATATATACACGAAACATGACCCATCAAGCCGCGCATCTTAACACCAGCTCGCTTAACTTCTTTGGGATTGGGGGCGGTATTTTGACGTCCGGATGAAAAGCGTGCCCAAAGTAAACTGCCTGCTACTCAGGCCCAGAAGCAAGGATATGCATATAATTAGATTTGGATAGAAAACACTCTAAAGTTTCTAAAACTGTTAAAATAATGTCTGAGTATAACAGACCTGAAATGGCAGGCGGAACCCCGAGGACAATCCCCCCCATTTTTAAAAAATCCTACCATTGATCTCAATGGCTGGCACATTTATAATAGGGCTACATCGTGCCCGATTGCAGTTCCTACGGCTTCCACTAGATGTCAACAGTCTTTAGAAAGAGTTGGATTTTCAGGCTGGATTTTGGAAAAATGAGCCAGAAATTCAAGTTTTTCTAGGTGGCTCCCATTTTGGCTGTAGTGTTTACAAGTGCGTGAATGAGAGTGCGTTCTTTGGTATTTTTCTCTGGTAAGACAATAACGATTCTCCGTCTTAAAATTAATTGTTTATTTGCGTATTAGGGTACCGAAGGTTTAATTATAAACGTTGATGGACTTGTTTGGATAAGTTTATTGGTAACGTTTGGGATTAATTTTGTATGCATTTTGAAAGAGGGAAAACGAGTGGATTATTGACTGAAGCGCGCCAGCTAAACTGAGTTTGTATGAATATAAAGAAGTTTATCGAACAAAAGGACCATTTGTAATGTAACTGGGACTTTTTGGAGTGCCAACAGAAGATCTTCAAAGGTAAGGTATATATTACATCCCTATTTCTGACTTTCGTGTCGCAACTCCCTGGTTAAAAATGATTTGTTATGCATTTGTGTGCTGGGTGCTGTCCTCAGATAATCGCATGGTATGGTTTGCTTTCGCCGTAAAGCCTTTTTGAAATCTGACACGGCGGCTGGATTAACAACAAGTTAAGCTTTATTTTGATGTATTGCACTTGTGCACTTGAATTTGGCGCTCTGCAATTTCACCGGAAGTTTCGAAATGGGACACTAGCGTCCCACTGATCAGCAAGAAGTTTTAACCCTGAAGCCAGCCGCAACTGTTAAACTGACGACCGAAGTCTGCCTGCAGGCACCCGGCCCGCCAGAAGGAGCCTCTAGAGCACGATGAGCCAAATAAATGTCAACCTATATATCAGGTTGACATATAAATGTAGTGAAAATGATATGATTAAATATGACAATACTTTTGCGAAGATAACCGTGATTTTAGCCTTTTAAATGATAACTGTTTTTCATCTAAACTTGTGCCCAATCAGTAGCCACGCCCCAGTGAGCTCAGAGTTTGTGCCAGCATGATGGAACACCCTCTTTGGCCAGAGTGCTTAAAAGGATTCGCTAACGAAATGTACATTAGACCAAAACATGCCGGGTTACTGCTGGTGTTGATACCAAAAGACATGACGGTGGTCTTCACGTTGAAATGGTTAGAAACTCTGAAGCGTTCCACCTCAACATCAGTGAAGATGATCACCTAGGAGACCAGAAACATTTACAGCCTGCAGTCGTGCATGTTAAAGTTGTCCTAGAACTTTGACTAAAGACACGAGGATGGAAGGAAGAAACCCCATCTCAGACTATCACTGGTACATCTAAAGTATCTAATGAACACTCCAAGAGCAGAGAATATCTACAACTAAGGACATTGTGACCACTGGTGGACAACTAGAGACTTACATCGAGCCACTACCCATAGACCGATCGATTAGTCTCAAAAGAGAAACACATCACGCGTAAATATATATTGCATTTCTAATCCGAATGACCAGTGGTAAGGGTGGCAAGAATTTTTACTTCAGTGAGCGTTGCTTCCAAATGAGAAGTTCCCCACCCCCCTTTCTATTGTGTAACAAGCCGTAATATCGTGTTAGTCCACTAAGGACGTTAATATGTCATTGTGTGTGGGTATTCTGTTTATTTAGTTAATAAATAAATGCTAAAATAAATGTGTAGTACTGAATATTTACTTGTGCAATTACTTTAGATAAAGGAGATCTCTTTCTCAATTTCACCGGTCACATTATTTGACATTATGAAGCTTACAGTAGTTCCCCAGAACAGTTGGACAAGTCACGTGTTTGTTTGTAAATAGCAGAACGAGAGAAAGCGGGCATATGGGGGTACAGCTGTGTTTTTACAGTGGTCGCGTTTACCCTTTTGTGACTAGGGGGCAGTATTTTCATTTTTGGAAAAAAAAAACGTTCCCGTAGTAAACGTGATATTTTGTCAGGACAAGATGCTAGAATATGCATGTAATTGACAGCTTAGGATAGAAAACACTCTAGTTTCCAAAACTGTAAAAATATTGTCTGTGAGTATAACAGAACTGATGTTGCAGGCGAAAGCCTGAGAAAAATCCAATCTGGAAGTGCCTCATGTTTTGAAAGCACTGCGTTCCAATGCGTCCCTATTGAGCAGTGAATGGGCTATCAACCACATTACTCTTTCTCCGTATTCCCGAAGGTGTCTACAGCATTGTGACGTAGTTTTACGCATTTATGTTGAAGAATACCCGTAGGCGGCTACATTGCGCAAGTGGTCACCTGATGCTTCCAGAGAGATTCTCGCATAAAATACAATACAGAGGTAGCCATTACTCCAATCAGTCCTACTGAAAAATGAATTGTCCCGATGGATATATTATTGAATAGATATTTGAAAAACACCTTGAGGATTGATTATAAACAACGTTTGCCATGTTTCTGTCGTAATTATGGAGCTAATTTGGAATATTTTGCGCTGTTCTCGTGACTGCAATTTCTGGGCGATTTCTCAGCCAAACGTGAAGAACAAACGGAGCTATTTCGCCTACAAAAATAATATTTTTGGAAAAAAGGAACATTTGCTATCTAACTGGGAGTCTCGTGAGTGAAAACATCCGAAGCTCATCAAAGGTAAACGATGTAATTTGATTGCTTTTCTGATTTCCGTGACCAAGTTACCTGCTGCTAGCTGGACAAAATGCTATGCTAGGCTATCGATAAACTTACACAAATGCTTGTCTAGCTTTGGCTGTAAAGTGTATTTTGAAAATCTGATATGACAGGGTGATTAACAAAAGGCTAAGCTGTGTCTCAATATATTTCACTTGTGATTTTCATGAATAGGAATATTTTCTAGGAATATTTATGTCCGTTGCGTTATGCTAATTAGTGTCAGATGATGACAACGGTCCCGTTCACGGGATGGGGTGTCACTAGAGGTTAACATTGAAAGTCGTGTTGTTTTGCTTAATTAGCGTGATCAGGGACATGAAACTATAGTTTTCCTTCACATAAAATACATTAGCGCAACACATTTTTGCAGAAAATAGCTATATTGTCATTAGAAGTGTAATGCTATTCCTAATGTTTTTCATAAAATGAATCTTGCATTTTACCATAGAATGTAGGCTGGCGAAAATGAGAAAGTAGCGACATCAATGAGCAGAGCGCTGTCTGCTGACAGAAGAGAATTCAAGAAAGGGCATTCTGAGTGGAAAAGTGCAATTGAAGCACAAAATACGTTTGATAACGAGCAGAAATTACAATAAGAAGCATTTTAGATTTGTGTCAAGATATTTCTTTATCTTTTTTTTCCCTGCGTAAAAAAAGAATTCTGCATTAACATGGCCCTTAAGTTTAACTTGGTAGTTACCGAAGTAAGTGGCTGAATTAATAAGGTGATGCGGCATCATATGGTGTTAGTATTTGAGTAGTCAAAACCCTTTGGATGAGTTCTGTACAAATGCTACGGCAGCTTGATTTCCTTGAGCTTTTTCTCTTCTCTGTTCTGGGCCCGTCTGCTCCTCCCCATCTTCCATGAGCAGAGCATGCAGGCCCGTTGCCCTAGCAACTCCAGACAGACACAGCGTGTACACAGTACTGTTCTTCCTTCAGACAAGCATAAGTCAAAACTTTGTACATTTGCATAATGTCTTTCGTTCACATTTATTTGTAAATATCCAAACTGACCAAAAATGACATTCGGTAACTCCTACCTCCATATGTATAACTTTATGAGCTGGATTGCCGGAGTTTGCAATTTGTTTATTTGCGTTTGCACTTGTTAGCATATTTAGCTAGCAGCCGCCATGGAAATTCGCTATTACTTGTGATAATTTTGCACAATGGTGTTTTTGGTGCCCCCTTGTGTACTAAACCGGGAACACCGTAAATCCCGGGATGCGAGAAGGACAGTATGACGATATGGAAATATGCATTCCACCCAACCCTAGCATCTACCATATCGCACACTGAATAATGCAACAATACACACGCATGTGCGGGCATTTCAATGGTTATTTCCTTGTCCATACACTCATAAGTTTAGCTGTAAGACAAACAGCCAAAAGGGCATAGCTGCTAGCTAGCTTACGTTAGCTAAAATACTTTTCTCAAATAGCAAATAATTAAAGTTCAAGAACGGTTATCAAAGATTTTTATAACTAACCCAGGACAAGCTGTTTCCAGTGGGAACAAATGAGTCAAAGTGAGCAATAGAAGCAAGGAGGGGGGCAGAGCCAAGCCTGAGCTAGTGAGATCCTATTGTCACGTTCTAGGATGTATTTGCATATTTCCATTAGGGAACACCTACTCTGAAGTGCACGTGTGCAATAACTCCATTCGCCCTTGCACTCCTTCTAATCAACACAAAAAGTAGTTCACTCTAACATATTATAGTTTTGGGAACAGAAAACTATTGAGATAAAATGTTTCATCGATGACAACATTTGCATAATGTCGACCAAAATCCATCTCGCTCCATCTTCTCCCACTGGCACCACTGGGCTTCCTCTCAATCACCATATTTGGTAGTGAGTGGAAACGCCAACCGGATGCTTCACACTTATACGTCCTGTGAAATATCTGTCTCATTGTTCTGTGATGTTATCATACAGAGTCATTCCTATTATACAGAGCTAGATAGCAAACTAAACAAAACGTCTGCATTATCCTCACATACATAACTTGCAAGCTAAGTTACATTGTCTCACGTCAGATGGCGTCACTCCCCGACGCTTGTCCCTCCACCGTGTAGGCAGAATCAACGCGCTCTCTGATGTAAGACAATGGCTATGTTAGCTAGCTAGTTAGTTGAATGCTAATGTCAGCCAATGATACAATTGCTAGATTGCTTTTCGTCATCCAGTGGAACAAACCTAGCTTAATTTCATCAATATCATGCAAATAATTACATGAAAAAAAAGCTACTTGCAACTGAAAAAGTTGTTAATTCACTACGGAGTTGATGCTTGTGTTCCTGCTCACTTTTGCATTGAAATTAATGACGTGTTCTGATATTCCCTTAAAACAAGTGTATCTAATATAAGGAAAATACCTTCAAAAACATTGCTCTATTACGATTTACAATGTAGGAGTGTTGGGCTGAAAGAGAATTGTGTTTACACTGCCCTGCGTGGAGGGGGGCAACACTCGGGCGAGTGCCGTGAGCGACCTCCGGAGGTAGCATTTGAAATGACTTTTTTTTACATTACAATAATGTCTCTTGACAATCGATACCGCTCTAGAATATCTCGAGAAAATCTCCTTAACGCTCGTCAATGTGAAACGCCTGAGGAGACCTCTGCTTGAACTCTGGTCCAAATGGTGACATACTGTACTCATGCATTTGACTAATATAGGCCCACTGAGCCTACGAATGTGTCAAAATAGTTAAATATTTAGCAATGAGATTGTTCATGTAGTCAAGTGATTTAGCAAGTCATTGCGCTTTCTAATGTTTGAGAAAAAGATGAGCACTAGGAGTGACAAGTTCACCTCACAGCAGAGACAGGGTCTGGAATTTACAGGATGTGGTTACAGATCCCTAAGGTTATTAATCACTATCGTACATTACCCACTCATGATCATTTGTTCTCCTGATTTGTGACATTATCACTTCACATTTCCCTCAATCCCGACAGGCATGTGTAATTATCACAACCAGTGACTGTTATGGAGACAGATGGCTTGTCAATTCTGACAGAAAATGACTTACTCTTCTTGTAATGAACAGAAACATTCTAAATATGCCAAATTGAAAAGCTATTCAAGAAGACAAATGTTGAATTAAAAGACTGACCCATAAAGGCCATTTGAATCATTTAAGAATCCAATGGCATGGTATGCTAATTTAATAACAGATTTTCTGTTCACAGCAAAAGCTGTCATATTTGCTTTGCATCTACGAAGACAATAACAAAGGCATTCAACTGAGCTTCTCCCCATGAAAACCTGTTAGTCAATTATTCATACATCTCTGAATGAAGCATATTACTGTAGCATCCAGTCTGGTCACATAGGACATACAGCTTGGTGACATGTGCACATAGCGTACATACTACTTGTTTCTTATTGGTCTTTAGGATTTTTCTGAAAGGGTAGGCATCCAATGAGAACCTAATGGGAATCACAGTTACAGACAGATGTGTCAACACTCATCGGCTCACGTACAGTTACCCCCTGGCTGTGTGCAAAACACTAATGATGATTCCCGTGACTGAGATGCTGTAACAAAACTAAATCAACCACTGAAAGGTCACTAAACTAGTATTGTTACAACACCGTGGGAGTCTAACTCATCATATGATGTGACAGAGTCGAGGAATGAGAAAGACAGCCAGCCAGCCAGCCAGCCAGGCCTAGTTCTGCTGAAGAACATGAGACAATCTCCAGTTTTAATCTACTATACTACACTGCTTCAGATGCCTTTCATCTCAGAAACAGAAACCACCTTGTGACCATTTCATTCTCTAAATCTATATCCCATCAACAAGAGTGAAAGGTCTAAAGACAAGTCAGCGGAGAGAGAATGTGTACTGGTATTCAAAGACATCTCGCAGTGACAAGTTAACGGCAAGTATTGAGCACATTGGATTGAGCTTGATGACACGTCACCTCTTCCAGACTGCTGATTAATGAGAGGTTTATACAGTACAAAGAAACAGGGTATGGAGTCATTTGTAATCACTAACAACACAAACTATATGCCTGAGAAAGCATGGTCTAGTGTAGTCAGCTTAGGAGGACTACCTAAAGAATGCATTTCTTTGGTTATTGGATGTTGAGTAAATATCTGCTAAAGTGAGAGAATGGTTAAATAAATCCATTCATTGTGACACAGAAAAGAGAGCGTTCATGAGGTCAGGTGAATGTCTGACACAGAGGGACCCCCGCCATACTGTCCCCACATTCCTGTCCTCACATGAAAGAATACCGCCTCTGTTTCATTGCTTTCTTCTCAGAGTGAAGTTTGTTTGTCAAGTTTCTATTGGATTAAAGCAGCAATAGACAGAGAAGGCTGAAAGAGAGAAGAGTTTGTATCCTGCTCCCATTGTGACGATCTTAGGCACAGTAAACTAAAACAAAATGGGAGGGAAATGAATTGTGCTTTCACTCCCCTGACCCAGATAAAGGGCCTCTCAGAGTATGTATTCTTTGCCTTGGCCTTAAGTGGAGCTGGTGGCAGTCACAATGCATTCCGATTTGTCTCAGCATGTCCCCATTTAGCTCCCGGACAAACTATGGCATAATTATAAGAGATCGGCTCAAATGGCACAATAATTGGCTCCCTCTTGGCCTCCTGTGATGAAACAAATCATGGTATATTTCAGTGGCCATGGACTAATAATGGCTTACATTTCAAACATCTACTCCCACTTAACTCTGTTCCTCTGTGTGCTTTCAGAGTTCCCCTCATACATACTTCATCCTTGATGTCCTCTTGCTGCTGAGCTGTGAAGATTTCCATTGCACCCATTAGCCTCATCATCAACTCATCCACTGTCGTGTTGCCTTGAAAGAATAGTGAAAAAAAAGAAGACATTTAAGAAATACAATTTTAAAATGCCTTTTGGGATAATTATTATTATTTATTTTTTAATCACAAATACATGACTATTTCAGCATTGTCAGAGGGTCAAAGGAATTTGGTTGAACACATATTAGAGCTCTCCAAGACGTATTTTCAACCAGAATGTGATTGTTCAACCCATTAATATTGTTGAGATTTATGCAGTCATTACCTTGAATAACATTTAAAACTTCATTTGATGTCCTCTTTCCCATGACAATAAGGAGGAGGGGGAACTGATCTGTCTTGTATGTCCGAATCGTCTGTGCCACCACACTGCCAAAGTGCCTCGTGCACATAGTGAGTAGTCTGGGAAAGGAAAAGACGGGACAGACATTTTTACACATGAACAGCACTTGAATGAACAGCACTTGAATGAACAGCACTTGGTACACCACTCACAGCAGTAAAGGAAAACACCCAAAAACTCTTCTGGTATTTGTTTCATTAGTCCATTGTTGACGTAGTCCCAAAATGTCTTGCTTGTCAGCACTTAAGTTAAGTTATGAAATCATCCATGTACGATGCATTTTGCATCAAATGTTTTGCTTATCAGCACTCAAGTTTTCAAGATATGAAATCATCCCTATACAGAGTTGACTATGTCAACAATGGACTAATGAAACAAATACCAAAAAGATAGTTTTTGGGTGGAGGTTTCCATTCAGGACTTTAAAACCAATTCTGCCTTGTCTTCCAGGAGAGGTCCCCGTCTAAATAAGCCAGGCAGACAAATTAGTATTCCCCACCAGTGGTGATGAACTGATAGGGCAGAGAGGATTTCTTATTCCATTACAAAGACAGAACTTTAAATTAACATTTCACTAGAATGAAAAGGGTAGCAGGCAGGCCCTCGGAGCTCACTGTAAATGTCATAATATTAATGAATCGCTATAGACTGAATGCAAATATAGATTCGCTTTTTCACTCGCCTTTTAATAAGATCCACTTTAATAACTGGCTGGTAAAATAGAGGAGTAATGGAATGGGTGGAGGACGAGGTCAGAGAGGAGAGGGATGGAGTGAGTGGTCTGGGCGTGGCTGCTACTTACTAATCATGAATTCAAAGTTGAGAGAGGTAGTTGCATTACTTTTCAAACTGTGCAATGGAACAACGGTGGCTCAATGCTTAACCATGGGAAGCATGAGCACCAATCTCCATCAGCATTCCAGGAGAAACAAGGACATTTCAACCACAATCCTTAACCCCAACATTACTCTAACCCTAAGTCAACACCAACTAGCTCATGTAGTTGCTCATGAGTTCTGACGATGCGGCTGACTTGTCTTTTGTCCATTCTACTGTGGTTAAGGCGAGGGGTTCTCCCCCTGACGCAGTGAAGTTAAGATGATGTCCATGCCCTGCCCTTGTCCCTGCTCTAGAGGGCCCTGAAAAGGCCTAACCATGGCCAGGCCAAAAGAATGGAAAGGGGTAATTCTAACCTGTCACCAAGGACTTGGGAACAATCATCAGGGGCTTCAGAGAAACCCAATCTTAATTCCCTTAAACAACAACCTCCTTTTGTTCCAATCAATCAAACACCCCAGGAGTCAAACCAAAACAGTAAAAACCTGTTTCAAGGAACCAACTATGTAATCGGACACAATACAGACTTTTTTTTTTTTTTACACCTACCATACAAGGCTAATGCTTGAGTTTTTTTACTCCTGAGTTTGTAAACCAAAAGTGAAGAAAATGTTTCTACATATGGTGCACAATAACAAGTACTGACACAGCATCACATATAAAGGATGAAAATTGTGTCTCGGGCTAGGAAGTAAGGATTAGGAGTGTTTTAACGATGCATCTTTCCTACAACGGCTGAAGATGGCATGGTGTTTTGGGAAACACATGTTGACAGAACGTTAACTAAGTGTGTCGTTGAGGCTTGTGTCAGTACTGATAGGATTTAAATCAAATGCAGCGCTGCTCTCGTATCAGCTTTCTCCATTCAAATTTTACCTTAAAATTAGATTTATTCCACAATATTGACGACAAGAACATCCTAGAGATGTCTCAAATATTGAGGTGGTTTATTCTAATGCTAATCCAGATTCGGTACATCATTGCGCACCTTGTTACACATGAAATATATTGAAGATAAAATGACCAACCGTAGCCTAAAATGAGCAAAATAGAACTCAACTGAATTAACACGACATTTTAATATGACTTATTTATATAGGCGTATGTAGGCTATTTATGCAGTCATCTCAGTTTTTATTTGAGGCATCTTTTCATCCTTCACTTGTTTAACAAATGCAAAAGAAAATGGCAACTTTGTATTTGTAGTCACATTAGTTCTGAAGTCATCAGTGGTCACAGAAAGACAGATGAACATCATGAGTTTCTGTTTAGCAGATATCGTCGGTGTATAGAGTGACGCGGAAGGACAAAAAAGGCACCCGCCCAAAAACGCACTTCGCTGTTCTATGAGTGGTCTGAGGCAGTGAATAAGGGTTTTCAAGGGAAACTTCACTAACAATGGTTTTGGGAAACTGTTCTGTGATATTTACGCGCCAACAAAGGTCCTAAAGAAATTTATTTTTTGGGTGGTTTGGTAGAATTACAGGTTTGAAGGGTGGATTTACATTAGTAAAATATGTCTAGTGACATCTCTTCAACATCCGATTTTTACCAGCATGTCACCTGTGTATCTTGGTGACAAAACTCTAAATCACCTTTACTCCACAGAAAGACCCCCAAACAAGGCTCTCCCTTGCCTGCAATTTGGCAAATCGTATCATAAATCTATCCTCCTGCTTACAAGCAAAAACCAAAACAGGAAGTACCAGTGACACACTCAATACGGAAGTTGTCCGATGAGGCGGACGCTACACTACAGGATTATTTCGCTAGCACAGACTGGATTCTGCTTCGGGATTCATCCGATAACATTGAGTTGATGACCACAGTCCCCGGCTTCATTAATAAGTTAATTGATGACGCAGTCCCAAAAATGACCGTACGTACATATCCCAACCAGAAGCACTGGATTACAGAAAACATACGCACTGAGCTGAAGGCAAGAGCTTAAACTTTCAAGGAGCGGAACACAAACCTGGACGCTTATAAAAAAAATCCCATCACGACCTCAGACTAGCCATCAAACAAGCATAGCATCAATAAAGGACTAAGATCGAATCCTACTATGCCAGCTCTAACGCTTGTCGGATGTGGCAGGGCTTGCAAACGATCACAATGTGAAACCAAGCCGAGAGCTGCCCAGTGACGAGGGCCTACCAGACGAGCTAAACGCCCTCTATGCTTGTTTCTAGGCAGGCAACACTGAAGCATGCATGAGCGCACCGGCTGTTCCGAACAACTGTGCGATCTCACGCTCTGCAGCCAATGCGAGTAAGACCTTTAAATAGGTTAACACACCAACAGCCCCTCCAAGGCTGTTGCACCCCAAAATAAAAACAGATTTTTGTATTGAAAATCATAACTTGGTATACCCTATTAAACGATAGATCGCCAAAGAGTACCTTGGATGTGTTGTGGCCAAAGCAACATTACTGTTTCAAGTGCGAGTGCAGCTATTCGCATACCATAAGTGTCATAATGTATAGACAAACAAAATAAACATAACAATTCAAACTATACAGGAGCTTCTCATCAAAACCATATTGCATATAGTGTTGCACAGTTTCTTAATTAATGCAATAACTCACAAATGTCTCGATATTTTGAAAGCCTTTCATTTTCAATTTGGCTCACAGAGCAAAAATGCTGTCTTCTGGTATTAAGGTCATTCTTACAGGGACATGTGGTGCCTTTACCTTGTACCACTCAGAGGTATGTGGGGATGGACACCTAATCATACCCAGCATCCAATTGGCTCATTCATCCCCTCTCCTCTGTAACTATTCCCCAGGACATTGCTGATACATTAGGTGATGGCGGTGCATGAATGCCGCAACACTGGGCCTCAGGACCTCTTCACGGAATTTTGCCATCGATAAAATACAATTGTGTTGGTTGTCCGTAGATCCCACCATGGTGCACTCTGTTCACAACGTTGACATCAGCAAACCGCACGACGCCATACATCTGCCCGGTACAGTTAACCAGGAATCATCCGTGAAGAGCACACTTCTCCAGCGTACCAGTGGCCATCGAAGATGGACATTTGCCCACTGAAATCTGTTACAACACCGAACTGCAGTCAGGTCAAGACTCTGGTGAGGACGACAAGCATGCAACTGAGCTTCCCTGAGATGGTTTCTGACAGTTTGTGCAGAATTTATTTGGTTGTGCGAACCCACAGTTGAATCAGTTGTCCGGGTGGCTGGACTAAGACGATCCCGCAGGTGAAGAAGCTGGAAGTGGAGGTCCTGGGCTGGCACGGTTACACGTGGTCTGCGGTTGTGAGGCCGGTTGGACGTATGGTCAAATTCTATAAAACGATGTTGACGGTGGCTTATGGTAGCGAAAGTAACATTAAATTAAATTGTGTTGTGTGACAAAAGTGCACAACAATGAGAAATAATATTTTTGTGCCTATGGAACGTTTCTAGGATCTTTTATTTCAGCTCAGGAAACATGAGACCAACTTTTTACATGCTGCGTTTATATATTTTTGTTCTGTGTAGGTGGCGTCGTCAAAGTAGTGTAAAGAGGCTCTAAATCAGCTCACTATCTCCGCACAAAATGTTCATGTTTCCTTGGACTGTTAGGTTCACGTCTTTACATCAGTCATGCGTGAGATCCTGAGAGACTGCTGCCACCCCACCCCAGTGAGCAGCCAACAAGCTCTCCAGGTGTGCTTTAGTCAATCACGTGGAATAGGAACCGGACGCTACTCACACAAAACAAGACACTTTCTGTGCAGACGTGTTGAATGGAAAATTGAATTTCTCAGGATATTCTCTTGTTTTGAATACACAGAGCTTATGAAAAAGTCAGATGACTGCACGATAACCTTCACTGGTAATGTGTTGAATAATGAGTTCAATTCCATTACTGATCAGTACAGCACCATATGATGCATTAAAATAGACGAGATGTGGTACGAAAGTGGGCAGTCAAAACACAAAACATAGAATCAAAAGCAAAACAGATTACAAAATGAAAGATATCGTTTCAGAGTACATTTATTCATAAATAAGTTCAATATTTGCTGTGTATGAGGTTCAGTGTCCATGTGGTATTTCAGAGACATTTCCCATGGGTGACAATTGGCATGTTATCAGCAGATCTGGCTTTATGCATAATAATTAATAACTAAACTAAGAGGACTGTGATAATACAGAGGCAACCTAAGTGGCTCATTTTACGCTATGAGGCCCTAGAAATTAGGATACCTTCTTAATAGTTAGTCACTGCGACTCGTGCCCATCATCAGTGACTCAGGATTAACCTAAGAGTTTCAAGCCTTAATGTCACAGTGAAATGCCTTTCTTGCAAGCTCGAAACCCAACAGAGCTTACAGAGCAATAATCATTATCAATGTAGCACAAAAAAAATAACATTAGGCAGAACAAAAACATACGAGAAATAAAAATAAGAACACGAGACGTGAGACGCTATTATACAGGGTCAGATCCAATACCATATTTACAATGTGCAGGGATACTGGTGCAGAGATGAGTGCGTGAGAACTTGGGGAAAACAGCTCCAGATGTTGCTTGCCTTTAATCTGCAATAAAAAGGCTCAGCTGGGCGCAAAAAGCAAGAAGCAAAGGGAGAAAGGGTACAGAAAGAGGGAAGGAATATCCTTAAAGGAAATAAAAAAGGAGTGAGGTCAGTGTCTGAGCCTCACCCCCGGTTTTTCGTAAACGCCTCTTACCAGGGGGTGGGCTTAGCCCTGAAGTCTAGTGGAAGGAAAATGTAGGGCCTGCCGCGGAGCAAGAAGCTGCTGCTGTGCCCCAATCAAACCTCCATCTGGCTACCGGCCGGGCCCTCTCTCCTCCTCCATCCTCCCCACAGCAGACATCACACCTGGGCCGCGACCTCATTCTCCCCCTTGGCTAGGGGAGGAGGAGAGCAAGGCCAGGGAGAGGCCAGCCTGGCTTTGGGGTCAAGAGTGGAAGGCTTGAGAGTGTAGTTGGGTAATGCTAAGCACAAGGAGTCACATACTGGAACAGCCACAGCCTAGGTGGAAAGAAGGAGTTGGAATATGCTGTGAATCGGAAACTAACTGTTGTGACGTTACGGAGGAGAGATAAAGTTGTTGTCACGTTGATAAGACAACTCCCTCAGCCTTGGGTAAATAGATATGGTCTCCCAGGCAACGCAGACTTCATGTGAGCTTCATTTCGAACTGACCCTCCATTGAGGCAGATTAGTGAAGATTGCCCAATTGGGGCCTCATACTGCAAACACAAGTGCTTTTGTTAGCACACATCCCCCTTCCCGATGAAGAGGGGCTTGAGTTAAAGAGAAGGTGGTGCGGAGTTGGCGACTGGGGGCTGAATATTATCCACTTTTCAGATGATCTAATATTCAGTCTGTTCTCCAGTAGTGGATTCCTGAGATGTGATGAGGGCATATACTTAGACATACCTGGCTTTGTTAGCTTCTTTAGTGACATCCCAGGCCCATGTGATGAAGTTCTGGCTCAGATAGGACACTATGGAGTCTGCACACATCATCTGGGAGCAGAAGACGTTGCCGAGCACACTCTCGTCGTTGTGGAGGTATATTGCCAGCAGTTTTCTCTGTGGAAACGGACAGCAGAGGTATTTCATTAGAGGTGTGAGGATTTAGAAGCCAATGAGTTAATGACCAGCCAGACCCTGAAACAGGGGCTTCACCCAACACAGCACTGGAAAGGGGAGACAAGTGTCCTTGCTCAGAGTCTGGTTATATTATCATTGAAGGGAGAGGTTTTATACAGCTTTCGCACGTCGTTCGACAGGAGACCGCGAGTAAAGAAACTGCTTTCACAGACAAGGCCAAACCAGTCAAACGCAAAACACACAAAATCAAATGAACAGGGAGTAAATACAACTTCCTTTGAGGCGGCCAATGAGAAAACAAAAACAGACAAAATCACTTTATTTTACACCAAATGCCATTGGCCTTCTCAGGTTAACAGCAGGAGCGGACAATATTGACAATGCTCTAAATCCATGGATAGACACCATATGAGCCACAGATTCTCAAGACTCACTGACAACTCATTAAAAAACAAACACAGCCACAAACAAAAGGTTCTCTTGGATGATGTAGGAAATAAAGCCCTCTAAATTACAGAACACTCATTCAAATTTCTTTCTAACCCCCTATGTTCCTTACAACACTCGAAGGAGCTCATTTCTCAGGAGCTGCTCTATATACCAAAAGCAAAATCCACACAGGCAGAAAAGTGAGGGAAAGTAAAAAAGAAAGTTGTGCTATATTGTGGCCTGTGTAGAAAAGGAGTGGGAGAGCACTGCTGTGTTTGCTCAGCGATTAGAGGTTTAGAATAAGCTCCCTGGTTCCTAGCGGGAAGGAGCTTGGGGCTAATTCAGTGGCCCAATTGAACGCCCTGAAAAGATTAAACACTCATGCTGAGAAGACAAGCAAATGCAGCCTTGAGGAGAGTTTTTTTTCTTCTTCTTCTCACAAAAGACGAAATGAGACACGCACACACTCATTATCTTATACATACGTGCACGTCGGCGCATGGACACGCACACACACTCGTCCCTCTGCAACTTATAGAAAGTGCTAAGTCTCCGGAGGACATTTTCACAAACCGTAGGTTCAAAAACATACATTCTGTAAAGAAAAGGGAAAAGCCCTCTTCTCTAATAACACCCAATCACAAAGTTCATCGTTTTACTTAAACGGTCTTCTCTAACTGTTCCATCTTCTTTCACATTTCATCTTTTGTAGTGCATTTCTAAGCAGGGACAAATGGCCTGTAAAACTAAATTACTAGGTTCAACCCGAGCTAGAAAGTGACCCAAAAGCCACTGGTGTGAATCGTCCCACCTGTTCACCATACAGACAAGGGGAAGAGGAGGAGAGTGAAGAAGCTTGAGAAAACCGATCTGTTCTGTGAGCCAGACTGTAGTGATTTTCACACAGCACCCTGTCAGTGTTCACTCTTGTCTCTTCCTCTTCTAGTGTAGACCAGAGCCATGTGAACCAGGTAGCCGTTGGCCAGGAGCTGGCAACCAGAATGGGCTCAGCTCACATACGGCTGCTTTTTTTGTGTCCGGCCTGGACCATATGATTATCTGCAACATGAGTAGGAATTCTCCCACACAGGTGCTCCACTGGGGGCTGAATAGAGTGACAACTGGCAGATGAAGACCAGTCTGAGAACAAAATGTTGAACCAAACTCATCTTTAACCACGTCACACAGACAGATTGTTATGAGAATGCAACACGACACCAGTGAGAAAACAGCCATTTGTTTTGTTTTACAAATGAGTTTCTGTAGTATGGGTCATTAGAGGATAAGGTAAAAATACACCTGCCTGATAACTGTGGCCCCTGATAAACACACTACCATATCTCATTTGTGACAGCCAGACAGTTTATGTACTTTATGTACTGTGTTGTGGGAGGACATTTTTAATTATATCCTGTGTTGGGGAGTGGAGGAAACGGGTGAAAGTGATCATCCACAGCAGCCTCAAGAAAAGCAAACACTTCAAAATGAAGACCTCAAATTACTGCTCCCCTGACCCCACACACTGAGAGCACACATTCAGATCAACGCTTTAACAGATGGTAGGTACATAATTGAACCGATTGAAAACACATGATTTTGTATTAATAGCTATATTTAGTCTAACCACTTCTGAATTTGTTTTTTTTTCAAGGCGCAATAACAGGGTCAAAAATGAAGTGAATACAAAGCAATAGCATTCAATTGTAGAATTGCATTAAAATAATAGTCTTTACACAGTTGAAACTAATAGTCTAAATATTCAGCTGGGCTTCAGTTCACCTGACTGGAACTGTTCTATTCGAAACAAATGAAAATATTAAAAGCAACTAAAATGATCACTTTCACCAGAGCAGGGAGGGATGAATGAAAATATGTTTATCCATTTCCCTACCTGGTATCGATTTCTCCTCTTTCCCCCTCATTGCTCTTTTGCTAAATTACGGGGGATTTAAGAGGATACTTGAGTGTGATAAAACCCTCACCCCGGCACTGCTATGAATTTTGATGCGTGTCTTTGTGCGAGTGAGAGCAGGGTTACTCCGATTAACCACACCGTTAAGGGGATTTAAGAAGAGCCTTGGCAGTGATGGGTGGCCTGTCTGAAGAGCCTTACTGCTGATCCCCTGGAGGGCTCAGCAGCCCAAAGCATTTTCATTAAGGCTGGATTGAGGCGCATCTCCCCCTCTAGAAACACTTCATCAAATGTAGTGTTTTACTTAGTGATTAGCCCGTCAGCCTTTGAGACTGAGCAAAATCTCTCCACGGCCCCCCTTCTCCTGAAATGTGCACCGTTCCAATATCCACTTAATGAACAACTAGTTGCAATGACAAGAAGGGAGCGATTTAGACCAATTTTGTCAAGAGGACGGTGGTGGTGGTTGGGGAGGGGAGGTTTCGGTATAGTTGACACCCAATGGTCACATCAGTGGGAGTCAAATGTGTGTGCGTTTCTCTAGTCTCATCTCCTCCAGGCCTACAGGCAGTGAGCTGGGGGTCAGCTGCATGTGTCCCTTCATATTGGTTTATTTTCTTTGACACAATGTACAGTCTCCGGCTGCACCACAGAGAGGATATCCACAGCGAGGGGGCCATATTGCACTGGCTTAGCGAAGAGGATATCAGCTGGGAGACAGGCAAGACGCCAACCGAGCCTCTGCCTCATGGTCTAAAACCCCCCAAACATCTTGCTGTGTTCTCCCATTCTAATAAGACAGTAATCCACACAAGCTGTCAGTTGATACAACCCTCGTTAAAAGGACAAAGCAGAAAAATGAAGAAAAATTGTGGGCTAAAAATAAAGTGGCAGCTGTCGTGAAACACATTTTACGAGCTTTATGAGAGGAATCAAATGGTGGCTCTTTTTGAACAAACACTCCAACTTTTTATTTTAAAAACCATCCAAGCATTTAAAAAATAAATAAGCATTGACAATGATCGTATAGTATCATGTCCTGTAAACCTGTAACTCATACTACCGAGACAGGCTCCTGTATTGTTACTTACATCTCTGGCTTTGCCATAGAAGGCCTCTTGAGATGCAGCCTCCAAAGTCCCAATGAAGAACACTGGATGACATTCTCCATACCTGCAGCAAACACAAAAAGGAGATAGACCAATAAGCAAGAATGCATGAACTTCCACATCTTTTAAGAAGCACAGACCCCTTTTGATACTAAAGATAAAACAATACTAAAAACCTACCTTGTGGTAAATTCAGCAGTAAAGTGCAGTAAGGCATCTACTTCATTTTCAGTGTTCTCTGGCACTGCAGTTGGTAAAAAGCATTAGCTTAATAACAGATTGATAAACAATAAATCAAGCTTTTTGAATCGAGTGGCAGCATCACACTCAGTGAGGTACGTACTCAAGGGGGCTTTCCGACAACCTGTAGAAGTCCCCATTCCGAACATCTCTGATTCGTCCACTCCAAATTCAGATGCATCCTCAAAGTCATCCCCTTCGCTGTCACTTACCATGTGAACATCTGCGCACTGTATAAACACATTCACTTCAGTATTGTTGACCTATCAAAACACAATAGAAAATGTAAAAGAAGGCCAAATAGTCTGTGTGTGTGTGTGTGTGTGTGTCTCCCTCTCTCTCTCTCTACCTCTTCTGTTGGCTCCCGGGCGTTGGCTGGTGAGGACCTTCGACACACACCGAGGTGATGGCAGGGGTAGCTGATTCCAGAGGCAGCTAGTGTCATCTGGGGATAGAAATCACTGAGATCAGTAAAAAATATTTACAATAAAAAAATCTTAATTAACTTAATCTATTCATTCCAATTTTAACCTTTAAAATACACGGAACAAAAATAAAACACATGTAAAGCATACATTTTTATTAAATACCATAAATATTCCATGCACACAAAAACCTTTTCTCTTAACTTTTCGCACACATTTGTTTACATCCCTGTTAGTGAACATTTCTCCTTTGCCAAGATGATCCATCCACCTGACAAAGAAGATGATCATTACACAGCATGATCATTACACAGGTGCACCTTGTGCTGGGGACAACAGAATGCCCTATAAAATGTGCAATTCTGTAACAAAATGCCACAGATTTCACAAGTTGAGGTTGCAATTCGCCTGATTTCCTTATATGAACAGTAATTAAGTAAAATCTTTAAAATTGTTGCATGTTGCATTTATACAATACATGACCAAAAGTATGTGGACCCCTGCTCGTCAAACGTCTCATTACAAAATCATGACCTGCTATAACAGCCTCCGGGTATCTGTTAAGGCTTTCCACTAGATGTTGGAACATTGCTGTAGGGACATGCTTACATTCAGCCACTAGAGCATTAGTGAGGTCGGACATTGATGTTGGCCGATAAGGACTGGTTTGCAGTCAGCGTTCCAATTCATCCATAAGGTTTTCGATGGGGTTTGAGGACAGGGCTCTGTGAAGGCCAGTCAAGTTCTTCCACACCGATCTCAACAAACCATTATTTTAAAAAAACAAATCATGTAAACCTTTAACTAGGCAAGTCAGTTAAGAACAAATTCTTATTTACAATGACGGCCTAACGGAGAACAGTGGGTTAACTGCCTTGTTCAGGGGCAAAATGACAGATTTTTTACCTTGTCAGCTCGAGTATTTGATCCAGCAACCTTTCGGTTACTGGCCCAACGCTCTAACCACTAGGCTACCTGCCGCCCCCAAAAGGCGTTCCCATACCCGGAGTCGAACCCAGAATCATCTAGAAAGTCATTGCATGCTGTAGCATTAAGATTTCCCTTCACTGGAAATAAAGGGGCCTAGCCTGAACCACAAAAAACAGCCACAGACCATTATTCCTCCTCCGCCAAACTTTAAAGTTAGTGCTATGTATTCGGGCAGGTAGCGTTCTTCTGGCATCCGCCAAACACAGATTCATCCATTAGAATGCCAGATGGTGAAGCGTGATTCCAGAGAATGTGTTTCCACTGCTCCAGAGTCCAATGGTGGCAAGCTTTACACCACTCCAGCCAATGCTTGGCACTGCAAATGGTGATCTTGTGTGCGGCTGCTCGGCCATACAAATCCATTTTCTGAAGCTCCTGACGAACAGTTATTGTACTGATGTTGCTTCCAGAGGCAGTTTGGAACTTGGTAGTGAGATTTTACAAACTGACTTGTTGGAAAGTTGGCATCCTATAACGGTGCCACGATGAAAGTCACTGAGCTCTTCAGTAAGGCCATTTTACTGCAAATGTTTGTCTATGGAGATTGCATGGCAGTGCGTTCAATTTTATACACCTGTCAGCAACGGGTGTGCTGAAATAGCAGAATCCACTAAGGGGTGTCCACATACTTTATTTTATTTCAGTATAAATATACAGTGGGGTCTGAAATTATTGACACCATTGATAAAGAGGAGCAAAAATGGCTGTATAAAATAAACAATTCAAAAACTGAGACAATGCATATAGTATGGGTAACCGTTTGATTAGCTGTTCAGGAATCTTATGGCTTGGGGGTAGAAGACTTGGCGCTTCGGTACCACTTGCAGTGAGGTAGCAGAGAGAACAGTCTGACTAGGGTGGCTGAAGTCTTTGACAATTGTTAGGGCCTTCCTCGGACACTGCCTGGTATAGAGGTCCTGGATGTCAGTGATGTACTGGGCCGTACGCACTACCCTTTGTAGTGCCTTGCAGTTGGAGGCCAAGCAGTTGCCATACCAGGCAGTGATGCAACCAGTCAGGATGCTCTCGCTGGTGCAGCTGAAGAACCTTTGGAGGATCTGAGGATCCATGCAAAATCTTTTCAGTCTCCTGAAGGGCTTTGTAGTGCCTTCTTCACAACTGTCTTAGTGTGTTGGACCATGATAGTTTGTTGGTGATGTGGACACCAAGGAACTTGAAGCTTGACAGCTCCGTCGATGTGAATGGGGATGTACTCGGTGCTCCTTTTTTCCTGTGGTCCACAATCATCTAGGGAGAGGTCGTAATCCAGGCACCACAAGGCCAGGTCTCTGACCTCCTCCCTACCGGCTCTCACATCATCGTCATGATCAGGCCTACCACTGTGATCAGGCCTACCAGATGTGTTTGTTACCTACCCTTACCACCTGGGGGCAGCCCATCAGGAAGTCCAGGATCCAGCTGCAGAGGGAGGTGTTTAGTCCCAGGGTCCTTAGCTTAGTGATAAGCTTTGCGGGCAACATGGTGTTGAACGCTGCACTGAAGTCAATGAATAGTATTCTCACGTAGGTGTTCCTTTTGTCCAGGTGGGAAAAGGCAGAGTGGAGTGCAAAAGAGATCTGTTGGGGCGCTATGCAAATTAGAGTGGGTTTAGGGTTTCTGGGATAATGGTGTTGTGAGCCATGACCAGCCTCAAGGCACTTCATGACTACCAACCTGAATGCTATGTGGTAGTTATTTAGGCAGGTTACCTTCACTTTCTTGGGCACAGGGACTACGGTGGCCTGCTTGAAACATGTTGGCATTGCAGACTCAGACAGGGAGAGGTTGAAAATGTCAGTGACGACACCTGCCAGTTGGTCAGCGCATGCTCGGAGTACACGTCCTGGTAATCCGTCTGGCCCCGAGGCCTGGTAAATGTTGACCTGTTTAAAAGGTCTTACATCGGCTGCGGAGAGCGTGATCACAAAGTCGTCTGGAACAGCTGGTGATCTCATGCATGCTTCACTGTTGCTTACTTTGAAGCGAACATAGAAGTAATTTAGCTTGTATGGTAGGCTTGATTCACTGGGCAGATCGCGGCTGTGCTTCCCTTTGTAGTCTAATAGTTTGCAAGCCCTGCCACATCGGACAAGCGCCGGAGCCGGTATAGTACGATTCAACCTTATGTGTCAATTTCGGACCCCACTGAAAGGAGGAGTCAAGGGAGAAATAGATCCAAGTTCAGCATTCACAGATTAATCATTTAGATTTTCTGATATGATTAGAAGAAAGCAAAGTTTATCCAGCCTGTTATGGGGAATATATATTCAAGGTTTATGGACAACCTAACTATAGACACTGTAAATGTCACCTACCACAGAGGTGGGACTCATTAAAGACGGTCTATACGGCTAGACCAAGGGATAGGGTAGAGGCTAAGGAGAGTGATGGGACCCCAGTACCCATGTGTTGTCCCGATCTAAGAATTTTGACTTCGATACATAAACCAGGTTTAGTATCACGATATGCGATACCAAAATTATACCACGGCCACAAAAATAATATTAGCCAAAGTCACAGAATGGCACTTGATCCAGACAGATCTTGAGTTCAATATCATCAAGATTTTGCATGAAGATGCATTATTAATGAATCAATTATACAGTAAATTGACAGTTAGCAAATCTAAAAACATAACAGTAATAATTTATTTAAATGGTAAATCTCTACTGATAAACTGGGTAAATCAAGATGTAGCAGAGGCCAATTCATAATACAGGTGAATGTATATTCAATAGGAGTGTGTGCATGCATTGAGTTATTGAGCTTGTTTTGGCTGATTTCATTGGGCTACATTTGGGACTTTTTTATTGTATTGATCAACAACATTTGCATGGAAGAAGCCATCTCTCCCTTCATAAAAATGTGTGCAGTCTAAGACCTATGACATCATTCACACACAGTCAGTTTGAGGCTAGAGCAAAGATTATCTTGCCAGAGATGAGGCGGGGAGAGGAAATTAATAAATCACTTTTTTGGTGACAATAAGCAATATTTAGTGTTATGGTTTGCATATCACAAACAATAATTAATGTTAGCTTCAGCTGTAAGGTAGCAAGGAAAGTTAGCCTACAAAGCTGGAAGCAACCTGGTATCTTCTTGCAATGTAAACAGGACCGGGTTAAAGCAGGGGTTTACCAGGGCTGAAGCCCCTGGGCCAGGCTCGTGGGAGGACCAAGAGGCAGCACAAAAAAAACAAGTACAAAAACCTTATAAAAAAAAAGTCAATAAACTGTATATATTATCTATATAAAAATGTGTGCGGTCTCATTAAGACAATGTCATTCACACAGTCAGTTCAATTCACCTGGTCAGTCTAAGTCAAGGAAAGAGCAGGTGTTAACTGTTTGCACCAGGCCAAAAAAAAAAAAAATGATCCTCATGTGTGGAAATTGTAAAAACGCCTGCACTCAACGGTAGCCTACGACACATAGCAAACGTTGATGGCTTTATTATAAAGGGGCTTCTTCTTCAACAGTAAATTTACCACGCATCGAAATGAGTCTTGGTGCACATATTTGTTTACAGAAAATGATGGTGTGCCAGAAAGGGGGTCATGAGACCTATTAAGAAAACAAAGCCCCGGGGCCTATGATTTCTTAATACGGCACTGATTGTAAAGTTTCTAGACGGTAACGGACATTGTTTTGTGAACAGTAATTAACCATTTAAACAATTCTACATGCCATGTTGCATTATTTAAGTGTTGTTAACTTGTATGCAGGATAGAGCTAGCAGTAAGTGGAGCAGGCACGGTGCGTTATAATAAGGGGAATTCAGCTGCGCTGATTGACTTGATCCTCTCTCAAAATCAGTAGACGTGACACACATGACAGAAGTACCAAAAGTAACAAATTGGAATACCGAATAATTTTTCGTGTTCAAGTATCAAAAAGGTACAAAAGTTTCAGTATACTGTGCAACACTAGCATCCATCTTTTTACCTCAGTGTTGCTCACTAACCTGCCCTCCGAGAAAGGGATGATCACAGCCATAAATCAATACGGCATGTGTTAAAAGGCTTTCATTATTTCATTTTTAAGTATGACAGTCTAAAACAGAAGTGAGCGCATGTAAGGTCGATCTGAATCTGACCCCAACGAAAAACCATCACTGACAATATCAAAGAGCATGAATAAAAGCATTGTCACAAACAATCGCTTCTCAGCAATACTGTGTTTTAATCTGTTCATAATCAACATTAGCAAACCAAGTCATCACTCATCGACTGCGGTTCATTAATACTGTAAAAATTGACCTACTCGTTCACCGCTTGAGAAACGCGTGGCATTAACTGGAGGTTTCAACAGAATGCTGTGATTGACACACTGACAGATAAAAGGGAGAGTCCCTGGCAGTCAACAGCAGGGGGTGGAAATCTTTGCTATTGTCAGGTGCTATAGCCAACAAAGACCAGCTGGGAATTGTTGAATCAGGAGCCAATTCCATGCAACAGCAATTGAGTTTCAAAAGCAGAGTGACTGCTGGAGTTTTCCACATCTCTTTTAAAGTGATTCAGCCAGAAAATAGCGTAACCACTCGTCCTCGGTCACCACATGCTTTTCTGGCTTATTAAAACAACATGCCCAAATATCAGAGAGCGCCAGTCATTTGAGAATTTACTGTTAATTACCTCTGGCGCTAGAAATAAGGTTCTCTTGACCATTGTACTTCAAATTCCCACTCGCTAAACGGCTAAGCAAAAAACAAATATACAGTAAATAACTAATAACAATAACAAGCTATTTACAGGGAGTACCAGTACTGAGTCGATGTGCAGGGGTACAAGGTAATGGAGGTGCCAGGGTAAGTACAATTTTATTTTATTAAATCACATGATTTGTAAACAAGTGTACACTAACAGTGACATGCTTACTTAGAGGCCTTTCCCAACAATGCAGAAAAAAAGTAATTACAGAAATAGAAAAGTAATAACAGTCTATACACATAACAAGTAAGTACACAATGCTTAACTATAACTTCACTACATACATAGGGTACCAGTACTGAGTCGATGTGCAGGGATACGAGGTAATTGAGGGAAATATTCACATATAACTATGAATAAAGTGACTAGGCAACAGGATAGATAAACAGTAGCAGTAGCAGCAGCATATATGATTAGTCAAGAGAGTTATTGCAAAAAGGTCAATGCAGATTGTCAGGTGGCTAACTATTTCGCAGTCTTTTGGCTTTGGGGTAGAAGCTGTTCAGGGTCCTGTTGGTTCAGGGTCCTGCGGTAGCAGAGAGAACGGTCTATGGCCTGGGTGGCTGGAGTCTGACAATTTGTGCCGGGTATGGAGGTTCTGGATGGCAGGGAGCTAGGCCCCAGTTGCTGTATCAGGCGGTGATGCAAGAAGCTGTTTTCGGTCATAGGAAATGGTGGAGACATTATGTAGCCATGTTGATTTTATTAATTTATAAAAAGGAATTGGATGGACATATTCTAGACTGTAAATTGAGTTAGGTTGACACACTTTGTTGGTTTGAAATAGCACATTTCCAAACAGTGGACCATAGAAAGCAAAGTGCTGTTAAAGAAAATGATTGACACAGGGGTTTGAGAGGCTGACCCATTGAGCAGGACAGCGACGACGGCTTTGAGATGTGAAGGAATGCCATGCTCTTTTCCTCTAGCCTCGACAATCGAGTGGCAATCAAACGTGAGAATTTAACAGCGGCTGAGTGGACCCCCTTGACAATAAGAGGCTTTCCTCTTCCGAGGCCCTAATATGTGTAGAAATAAAGTTGATCACTTCCCCAGTCAATGGGGGACCTTGAGGGGAGGGATGACATGTGTGCCCAAAAAAAGGAATAAAAGTTGAGCGCTAACCCAAGCCAAGCTTTGACCCTGTGCCTTCCACTGATGCTTTGGGACAAGTGCAGCTCCACAGCTCTGTGACGGAACGCCGCAAGGCATAGGGGAGAGGTTAACCCCCCCCACACTGACCTTCTCTTCCATCCCAACACAATGAACAAGCTCCTCTTTTTTGGATTCTTTTAATTAACACTTGCATTGAAGCTTCTAAGCATTGGGGAGCGAAGCAGGGAAATAATTCTCTCAGCCCCCCTCGCTGGCTCTCTTTCTTTCCCTCTCTCCCTCTTTCTCTTATTCTCTTTCTGTTTCTTTTTTTCAGGCAGTGTTTGGATTAGGTCTCTGGCTGTGAGTGAGATAATTACCACTGACAGCTGCACTGACGGCACCCAGAGCCCCAATAGCACCTTGTTCAACAACTCTTTGATGAAGGGGGACAACAGAGCCTGAGAAAGAGAAAATAAAGACGGAGGAGAAGAGAAGAAAAGAATAAAGAAGCCCCACCCTAAACACCTGTTGGTCCCTTTTCAGGTTCCTCCTTGCTGCTGCAGATATGTCACTCCTGATTAGGATCAGGGGTCCTGCACCAAGTGTGTGAGGTTCACACAGGCAACTCTGATCACCGGCTTCTCCACAGAGAGTCACAGTGGGAAAGGAATGCCGGTCTGCTGCTGGATCAACAGCGGGGTGTTTTACCACCATGTAGCCCTGGCACAATTATCGTATAACCGACAATCATGGACAATAACCGTGAACTCAAATAAATCGTCAAACTTCTAAATAATTCCATTTTAGGAGAAGGTGTATTTCAAGCTCAAAAAAAATGGCAACTGTGGCCATTTGCCACATTACTCCAAATTCCATAATTGTCACATGCCTACCACTATGCTCACAGACTAGGGGATCCAAGAAGTGGCCAAGATAATGAGGAACACTTTGGATTATTTTGTTTATATTTATGTATTAGAGCAATCAATGCAGGGGTGAACGTAAATGAAATTTCTTCCCTGCACGGGACCTGTGTGTGTGCTCGCACATGCGCCAAAATAAATGTGGGCCTTATCATAGAAATACATATAGAATCACTATTAATTCCATAGGATCTGTGTGGGCCAGGTCGTAAAGATTTTACATTTAACTTTTACAACTTATTACCTTTTATTGTGGCAAACACAACCAGTCATGTTCTCTTCCAAATGTGAAATAATCACTTCAAAAGGGCTCCTTTACTAGGCTACCGATGCACATTTCATCCTCTAAAACAGTGGTGAATAGAAGACATCTGTTACACAAAACACCAAAAAGTGTAATGACATTTGGCAAATGTCATTAGGACAGAAAGTAATACTGCTGTCCGCGAGCGTGTTGTCAGCCACCCATCTCTGCCTTCGCAAAATGTGGAGCATAGGCTATACCACCTGTATTCAAGTCCATTCACTCATTTTTCATGCCTCTGACATACACTAATGACAAAGAATTGTGTAATAGCCTAAAGTTTTTGACATTTTGTTGGAATTATTGTGATAGCCGTACCGGTAAAACATGAGTCTAACCCCTCACTATCAATTTTGCTGGGACACGGTACCAGACCGCCTTATTTTTAGCCCTGACTCAAAGTAGCATTAGCAAATGTATTTGGTCATTAGAGGGCGATGGATAGAGACCGCCTACACAGTCTCTCCTCCAAAGAGCTCATGTCCCCCTCACAGAGTCTAGGCCCACTGAATGTCACCTAAAGACAGCAATCACAGGGGGCTCTCTCTCAGCTTATCACTGAGCCCTGTCGCTACGGCAACCAGCAGGCCCCAATAAGCCTGCACGGGCCTGTCAACTAGAGAATCCATTAAAAGCCGGGAGACTCGGCGACGGGCGCGGATCCCTCTGAGAGTGGCTGCATTAATACATTAGCAAACACCATGAAACACTGGATAAATGTCAGCAATTATGGCAGCAGAGAAAACAAGAGAGTCTAATAAGGATGTCCCACTGTCTGTCAATCACTCCCAAAGGTGCAGGATCGCCCTGTCAATCAGAACGGCCAGAGCGCCTACCGCCTGGCTCGGCTTGATTTCTCAGAGAAGTGAAGGAAGGAAATTGTAATAAGAAGGTCTCATAACAGACCAATCATCTTTCACACCAAGGGAGTCAACGGTCCTTTACCTCAAGGAACAACTGTTTCCTCATAAATGTGCCTTTATTGGTTTTTCATCCCAGCCAATCCCAAACATCTTTTGATTTGAGCATCAGCTTCATCATAAGGTAAGGCACCATGGATATAGGCTTATACTGCCAAATGAGCATCACCCTCTCATTTCTGTGGCCAGGTTGCTTGCATTTCCCTTTACTCTCTGTGATTATATTTCACTTCCTTTCCATTTGAAATATCAAGTTACCTCACTGAATCACATTGCCAACCAAAACAAGAGGTTTCTTCCTGCTCGGATGTCATTTTTATGTAGGCTAAACTTTTGTGGCGCTACACACAATGAAGGCTCAGTACCAGGGACGTGAAGTACGGAAAGAAATAACTAATTTCTCCAAAAGTAAGCTCCTACCCGGTTTGCTTTCATGTACAAAAAAAAAGAAAAGCAACCCAACTCTTAGAACATTTCAATTTGAGCGTAAAGCACAATTATAAAACAGAAGTAGGTCAAATAAGTCAATCAATTAGCTGCTAAATATATAATTAGACAATTCAAAGCCTTATATTTTCAACATTCACAAGGATCTAAATGAAAGTGACTCTTGGCAATTGGTTGCCAAAAGGCTGTGTGGGTTGGAGTGGCTGGCAGAGGTGGCGCCCAGCGGAGCTTGTGAACTGATCTTTAACTCCAGAGAGCTGCTCCAGCAGTGTACAGTACATGACTATGCCATCACCAATATAACGGCAGTAATCTAACATATATGTAGATGTCGTTTATCTGTGACTGAATTTTTTTCCTCCACATTCACTTGAACGTAGACACTCACGCAATAATGTCTGATATTGCAACGGGTCTTTAATTATAAAACTGCCGGGTGGTAATAAAACCTCTTGGTTTGAACAATATTGATCTACAAATTGAATAAACGTAAAATTATTACATGTTAAAAGGGAATTCTGCCCCCACACACACACACACACACACACACACACACACACACACACACACACACACACACACACACACACACACACAACAACAAGTGAAAGCATACGCTGAGAACAATGAAAGCAGAGCTGAGGAGTAGTCATCGATTCTGACTCCTTGAAAATGTAATTTGAAGCCATGTTTATTGGTACAAATCCCCAGAGATGAGGCGGGGTTAATGAGATCTGCAATGAAACAGCCAGGCTGGCATGCAAGGGCTTTTCTGTGTAATGCTCAGAGAGACAGTTCAATAAGGGTCTGGAGAGGGCCATTATTGCAATCAAGGCTTTTAATATCTCTTCCCAGGAAACATGGGAGCAGAGAGCCACCGTAGCCAGGCTATAGCAAGGCACATGCCTATGACACACACCCACTTTCTATTAATCCCCAAGCTACCTTAGCACTTTGGTCAAGTCAAGGCTCATTGATAAGCAGCCTCAGTCATATTCTGGGAAGTGAGAGATGGTGGGTTCAAAGGGCTGTGAAGTGACATTGTACACTTTACTGGTTTCTGATTGGACTTGATTTCTCAGCAAGAGTTATTAGTGCCCGTTGAATTAAAGAGATGGATAACAGTTAAAATATACAGTGTACAAAACATCCTCTCTCACTGAAATAGTCTAAACAGGTGAATCCAGGTAAAACTTGTGATCCCGTATTGATGTCACTTGTTAATTCCACTTCAAAATCAGTGTGGGTGAAGGGGAGGAGACACGTTAAAGAAGGATTTGAAGCCTTGAGACATGGATTGTGTATGCGTGTCATTGGGTGAATAGGCAAGACAAAATATTTAAGTGCCTTTAAACAGGGGTATGGTAGTAGGTGCCAGACGGCGTTTCGTGCTCAACAGTGTCCAGCGTCTCAAGAATGGTCCACCACACACCTGTGGGAAGCATTGGAGTCAACATGGGCCAGCATCCCTGTGGAACGCTTTCAACACCTTGTCGAGTCCATACCCCAACAAATTCAGGCTGTTCTGAGGTCAAAAAGGGGGTGCAACTCAATATTAGGTAGGTGTTCCTAATGTTTTCTACAACGTCATTTGAGAGGTTGCCTTTGGCCACTGCGTTTAGCTTTAAGACACACAAAGAGCAAACAATTTGGAACAAAAAGGAAGTAGAACCTTTTGTCTCAGCCTTACAGGAAAATACATGGTTGCAATGTAGGCCTATTTGCTTTCACAAGAGAGCAACCAAGCAGGTCGTAAAAGCTTCACTAGAAACTAAAAAACGGTGCAGTTATTTTTCATTCAATATGTCAAATATAATTTTTGAGTGTAGATGCGAAAAGAGAGGGTTCCCATCTGAACCAAAAAAACACTTACAGAACAGGTTACTGAACTCTGTACTACTATATCTAAAACAGAAATGTTATTATATATTTTAATCATGCAAACCCAGTTTGGTGTAGTGAAGATGCCATAAAATACTGTAATAAGAACGTATACTTCAAAAAGCAAAGATTACATATAAAGGCACCAACAAAATGTGTGCACAACAGCACAGTTGCATATCCATCCATACAATTAGCATGGGAACATATAGGCCTAAGCTGTCAAATAAAAGCACGGGGGGGTTGGGGTTCCTCAGGTCTTCGTGTGAGGACCGCTTCTGAGCACTTTGACTGAGTTCAGCTGAATGGCTGAGAACCATGACCCCGGGCAGGAGAGGTCAGTGACACTCAATGATGTGAGCTTTAATGTCTACAGACCGAAGGACATGGGGGACAGTCTTTGACAACTTAATTAGTTTCAACATCTGGGCAGATGGTTTCAGCATTGAAAACATTGAACAGTTTCTCTCAATTGGGATTCACTACATATTGTAAAATAATAGGCTTTTGCCTAGCCTTCATGGAAAAAACTAACAGGGCCTTGAACCTTTCAATCATGATAGCTCAGCAGATAAAGACCTACATGTCAAATGGGCCTGTTAGAAGACCAACTTTGACGAGATATATTCTGAAATGAAAACATGGGAACACATTTTCCTCATGCATTTCAAGACTGTCGGTGAACAACAGCTATAAAAGGCCAGAGACAAAATTGTCGTTCCCAAGAGACATGGTGTGTATTTCTTCCTTACTGAATCAGATGCCGAAGCAGGCCAGCCCTCCCATTGTTGGTGTCGCACAGGGATGTTTATCAGGTCTGAAACATTCCTCTTCACCTGAAAAAAAATGACAATGGCAAATAATTATGAAAATCATTTCAGGTTTATCAAACGTGAAGCAAACTAATTTTAAACAGCAAATATCAGTAAGTAAGCTGTACCAGACTATAAAAACAGTAAATAGACAAAACATCAGTGTGTGCTGTCTGCATAGCTTCCACAGTTCCTTCCACACCTTCACAGGAGACCGAGAGATAGCCACACACTTTAGCATCACAGGGAATAACAAAGATGGCGGGAGGGCACAATGGACAGAGAAAGAGCCCCCATGTTATCTGCATTCTGCGGATGCCTCGCTTAATTCCCAGGAACAACAGAACCACGCTCTGAAATTAACAGTATTTCTCTTCTCCCATTCATGCGCGGTGTATTTGCACTTAATAACATTCCGTGCTTTTAAACAGTTAGCAGCGTCCCCGAGCGACACGCTCAACCGTCCCTGGCCTGTTGGTTTAAAGCCCAACGCCAGCCTGATGTGCAGTGGCCAAGGGTGATCAAAGCAGGCGTCGGCTGAGCGTGTTGGTCGCTGGATTCTAGCGCATTACGCCTGAAGAATGCACTACCCTGCGGGGGCAGATACTGATGTTGAGCAAACTGGCCATTGTGGTGGAAAGCTCCCTCCACACACAGCCAAATCCTCCCTCTAACACTCAGAGGGAGATGTATCTTTGGTGAGACGGAAGGCTCGTGCCCATAGACGTGGAAACTTCAAGAACGTTACAAAAACAGAGGATGCCAAGCAAAGCATGCAGCGCTCACACTGGTCTATGGGGAGTGTGTGAACTCTCAAGTTCAAAATGAGCCTCCATTACATTTTCAGACCAATCTGCTAATATCAAGTTGATCTAATGCAAATTGCTAGTTAATAAGGTATAAGACAGAGAGAGCCCCAACATCTACTACCATTTCAGAAATGATTGAGGAGCAAACATCCCTCAATAGAGTGCTTTTCTATATTTATTTTTCTTAAATTTTTTCAACTGCAGACAAGTGTTTTTGTTGGGGTTGTCACCTGGTAAGAACCATCCTGAACCTGCATTGGTAAACGTTTATACATAAGAACTGACATGGGATCATGATATTCAAAACTCATTCTCTCTTCTCTGAAGCAGGACGCAAGTCGAAAACACATGCAGTGGGGTCAGGCTGGGTGACCAGTGTTATTATAGAGTGTAATATCCATGTTTGACCAGACGGCTACAGGGATTTCTCCTCAGAGTGCTGACCGTCAGGCAGGCATAAACACTATAGCGCCCAGCCTGTAATGAAGAGTCTTCAGTCAGAGCTTAAAGCAGCCTCAGAGAAACAACAAACTAATGCCCATACAGAGGTCCTGATGACTGCAAGCAGGCCACGGCACCTTAACCAGACCTACTCTATCAGGCCAGCCCAATCTCACACTCAGTGTACAAAACATTAAGAACACATGCTCTTTCCATGACAGACTGACCAGGTGATGTTAGATCCACTTCATCATCAGTATAGATGAATGCTAGGAGAATGGTTAAAGAAGGATTTTTAAGCCTTGAGACAATGGATTGTGTATGTGTGCCATTCAGTGGGTTTATGGGCAAGACAAGATTTGTGCCTTTGAACGGGGTATGGTAATAGGTGCCAGGCGCACCGGTTTGTCCCAAGAACTCAAAGCCGCTGGGTTTTTCAACACGCAACCGTTTCTTGTGTGTATCAAGAATGGTCCACCGCTCAAAGACCAACTTGACACAACTGTGGGAAGCATTGGAGTCAACATGGACCAACATTCCTGTGGAACACTTGACACCTTGTAGAGTCCCATGTCCCGATGAACTGAGGCTGTTCTGAGGGCAAAAGGGTGCAACTCAATATTAGGAAGGAGTTCCTAATGTTTATACACTGAAAATGTTAACTCCAATATTTCACAATCTCACAATTTTCTGACTTGAGCATAGTAGACAGAACTTCAAGGAGACAAAAGAAAACAAGAACCTATAATGTTAAGATTAGCAAGCAACTGAAATTTAACATGTAAACAAAGTAATGTTTCAACAAAACTACTATGAGTAAAATATAAAGGGGAGTTGGGAAATTACTGAATGAGTGATTAGGCTCATCCTGTTTGCTTATAACGACCATATTGGCTAATTCTCTCAAGCTGCCCTAAAATCGATAAGACCAGGATAACTTTTGTTATTTACTATTATTTTTATTTATATAAATTGTGCTCCAAAGGATTAACCGATACTCTAAAATCACCTTCATTCTTAGTCAATCACCAAATATTTATGTAGGAATGCCAATGATAAAGGCCCTCCTTTTTTTCGTGTTGTACGGTTGTCGGGCAGGTGCACTTGATTCAGAAGCCCTGCGCAACATGTAAGCAAAGTGTTCACATTTTTAACTATTTCATGTCTGAAAACACAAACTCCGCCTACACGGCCGGGAGATCTGTGGCTAAATCTAGTATGCCTACTGCGCTGGCCAAACCATGTCACCACCATTGACTCCCTCAGACATTTCACCCACTTCACATTGTGACCTCACCAACTGGAGTCACAGGTTCTTATAACTGTCCCTGAGGTCCTTTGATCTGACCATCCTGGTGAAATTCCTACGTGCCTAGCTACAGCTTCCACGATCCCGGCCACAGGGTTGTCAAAACATAAAACTCGCTTCTCTCTACTTCCACTCACACTGCAGCCGCAATTTAATGAGTAGCCAAATGTATCCATAGCTAAGGCATTAAATTAACGTTTGGGTCCACCAGCCACTGTCACAGGTAGATTCTTTAAAAAGAAAATGGAAACAAATCTACCGGCCATTCAGATTTTTTACCAGACAAAATATTATTGGCCCGCTATTTTTTATTTTTTGTGACCGGAGTCGTTTAACCAAAATATCACAGATGAGATAAAAAAAAAAAAATCCACTGCCTCTAACTTCTTATGGCTGGGGGGCAGTATTGAGTAGCTTGGATGAATAAGGTGCCCAGAGTAAACTGCCTGCTACTCAGGCCCAGAAGCTAAGATATGCATATTATTAGTCGATTTGGATAGTAAACACTATGACGTTTCTAAAACTGTTTGAATGATGTCTGTGAGTATAATAGAACTCATATGGCAGGCAAAAACCTGAGAAAAAATCCAACCAGGAAGTGGGAAATCTGAAGTTTCCAAGTCTTTGCCTATCCAATATAGAGTGTAACATTTTGTCCAATTGCAATTCCTAAGGCTTCCACTAGATGTCAACAGAACCTTGTTTCAGGCTTCTACTGTGGCGAGGGGAGCGAATTAGAGCTGTTTGAGTCAGGTGTCTGGCAGAATGCCATGAGCTCTGTTCCTTTCAAATGGAAAATAAATTGTCCTGTTGGAATATTATTGAAGATTTATGATAAAACATCCTAAAGATTGAATCTATACATCGTTTGACATGTTTCTACGAACTGTAATGGAACTGTCGTCTGAACTAAGTGCCTGCGACCTTGTGAATTTGGATTTGTGAACTAAACGAGCAAACAAAAAGGAGGTATTTGGACATAAATTATGGACTTTATCGAACAAAACAAACATTTATTGTGGAACTGGGATTCCTAGGAGTGCATTCCGATGAAGATCAAAGGTAAGTGAATATTTATAATGCTATTTCTGACTTCTGTTGACTCCACAACATGGCAGGTATCTGTATGGCTTGTTTGGTCTCTGAGCGCTGTACTCAGATTATTGCATGGTGTGCTTTTTCCATAAAGCTTTTTTGCAATCTGACACAGCGGTTGCATAAAGGAGAAGTATATCTTTAATTCCATGTATAACGCTTGTATTTTCATCAACATTTATGCATTTATGATGAATATTTCTGTAAATTGACGTGGCTCTCTGCAAAATCACCAGATGTTTTGGAAGCAAAACATTGCTGAACATAACGCGCCAATGTAAACTGAGGTTTTTGGATATAAATAACTTTATCGAACAAAACATACATGTATTGTGTAACATGAAGTCATATGAGTGTCACCTGATAACGATCATCAAAGGTTAGTGATTCATTTTCTCTCTATTTCTGCTTTTTGTGACTCCTCTCTTTGGCTGGAAAAATGTCTGTTTTTCTGTGACTAGGCACTGACCTAACCGTCGTAGAGCCTTTTTGAAAATCGGACACTGTGGTGGGATTAACAACAAGTTTATCTTTAAAATGGTGTATAATACTTGTATGTTTGAGGAATTTTAATTATGAGATTTGTTTGAATTCGGCGCCCTGCACTTTCATTTGCTGTTGTCAAATCGATCCCGTTAACGGGACTTCAGCCGTAAGAAGGGCGGGGGGGGGGTTACCGTGGTTGCGCCACTTGAGTAGTGATGGGCATTCCGGCTCTTTCAGTGAGCCGGCTCAACTCACCAAAAAGAGACAGCTCTTTTGGCTCCCAAACGGCTCTAAAAAAATATATGTTTTGTATATTTTCAAGTCAAACAGTTTGCCTATGATTGGTATTAAAACAATTCTAATTAAATTATTAAATGAAATCACAATACATTTAAAAATGCATTGGTTTATGAAAAAGGTCATAAAACATTTGCATTTAAAGTATAATTTTTTAATGTATATAAACAAAGTGTTTATAAATCTAACCAGTCAAAACTAATACAATCTGAACAGCATAATAGAATATTGCACCATATCAAAGAAAAATAAATTTGCAAAACTGCAGCATCCCACTTAAACTGGTCCCGCTTCTCTCTTCTTTATTGCCATGTTATAACCAGCAGCACACAGCAATGCGGGCCATATTTTGCTTTTATGAGAAATTTGCATTCAAAAATGCAAGCTGCCTCACTTAAGGGGCTGATGCGGTTTCTTCTCAGTAATTATTTGTCCCGTTTTCGTGAAGACCCTCTCAGAGGGAACGGATGTGGCCACTATGCAGTCTCCCTGTCATGACTTTAGTAAGCCGTGGGTAGACCGAGGCCTTGTTCTTCCACCAGCTCAGAGGATCTGCAGATCCTATTTGGAGGAGCCAAATAGGATCGGACATCCATTATGGCAAATGCTGAGGGATTCCTTCATGCTGCATCCCCAGTTGCTCTCTCGTTAAACAGCAGACGTTTGTGGCACTACTGCTGGTGCTTTTGCTCCATCTGATCCCTCTTCTTCCTGTTGCCCTGGTGCCTGAGCCAGCTGGGACTCTGTCCCTCCCTGCTGCTGAGGTTATTCTTTGAAGAGCCTCAATCGCTCTGGCATCACTGCAGGCTAACTTCTTAAACCTGGGGTCAAGTGCAACAGTTTCTGATAGCACATGATTATATTCCATTCTGTGGAACTTTCTGTCCATTGATGAACATAGGGTGTCCATCAACTCGGTCACGTCCTGTGGTTACATTTGCTTCTCTCCGGCGACTCGCTGTGATTCGCTGCAGACCCTTACACAGGACTATCATTTTTGAGGCTGTCACAAAGCTGAAAAGAGAGAACAGTAACTTATTAGTTCAGGTTCATGTTTTGTCTTCTAATACAACATTCTCGTCTACTGCTCATATACATATGTAGTAATAGCTGTTTACTGTAGCTCTCTCCACTGATTTCTACAGTGACCTGCTCAAAGGGTTCCAGGACTCCTCACACCTCCTCCCATTCCTCCTGGGTCAGAGCATCAACAGGTGCATTGACAATGGCCAGGGTAGAGATCCTTTGACTCAAGAAACCACTTCAACATATAAAATGCTGAATTTCATCTTGTAGTGCAGTCTTGTTTAGGCCTTAGCTCAGGCAGCTCCATCTGGCGTTGTGTAGACTTTAGTTTTTCAGCACCTACTGTGCTCCTGTGGAAGTATTCCACAGCTGCTTTCACTTTGTCCACAGTGGGCTTCATCACCTTCAGAGCATCTTACAAATCAGGTTGATTGTGTGGGCAAGGCATGGATGACGGGTCCATTTTACTTGCCATTCTCTGGCCCCTCTCAACAGTTCCTCTGCCAAGTTCTCTGAGGTGTGTCTGTCGCTGAACTCAAAGCAGTCCAGAAGACAGCTCGACATTGAAAAATGTTCAATGAAGTGACATGTAACCGACATTTAAGAAGTGGTTACCCTTGTTATCCGGCAGTCAGCGGTAAGGCAAACTGCAGTAGCTTTTTGGACTCTTTCCCACACCGAAGCCTGTGTGCTCTCGAAAAGTTGTGGAATAAGTGATTTTGAAAGGGTTTTCCTGCTTGGAATTGTGTACATTGGATTTAGACTATAGCTATAATTTCTAAAACTTCTGTCCTCCACGATCGAAAATGGCTGGACATTGGTGGCAATAATTTTAGCCAATGCAATATCAATTTGGCCTTGTCTTGCTACAGACAGACTTTGGCATAAACTGGTCCATAGAAAACTGCGTTGCTGTGGGTCACGGAGTACACATACTTGACTGAGTGGATACATCTCCACGTGTGCAGGTGCTGGCTCCACCACCATCACAAGCAGGCCCGCTAGTTTGTCGAAGCTCCGCTACAGCTAGCTTCACAGTTGGGTGCACAGTTCGCATATGCCAGTGTAGCTTGTGCGTAGAACCAGCTTTATATGAGATTTTGTTTTGGCAAATTCTACTGTGCTCTAACATTGTCGACATCATTAAAATGCATCCAAATGCCACTGTGCTTCAGACTATTTCCAGCTGTTTTCACAGCTGTCCTTCCTCTCTCCCTCTCCTCGGCTGCTAAGCGTGTGGCTGTTACTCTGAGCAGACAGTCAGAACAAATGTGTGCGTGCACTTGAGCAGTTAGGCCAATATATTTTATTTTTTTCACAATTAGTTAATTCAATTCATTTAAATTATTTTAATTATTCATACATATATATTTTTTAAACAAATATTTTTACAAATAGATTTGGCTCTTCTGATATGTGAGCCGGCTCCCAACGTTCACCTACAAGAGCCGGCTCTTAGAGCCTACTCCTTCGCAAACAACCCATCACTACACTCGAGTCATATTGGTGCCTGTGAGATTGAGTCTGACTAGAAGCGTTGTCTTCTCTTTCCGAGCAGTTGAAACGCTAACATAGAAAAAACAATGTAAATGGCCAATAAAAACAATTCTCACTTCAGCAGACGTTTGTTTCAAGTAAATTAGACAAACTGTTATGCCTGTGCGCAGCGCAATAGGCTACAAAGGATTCGCAGTTCTTTTGACTTGTGCTATTCATTTACCAGCTATAAAACAAAACAGCACAAGTACTTTGAAAACAGCTACTGAAACATTTTATTATAAATGTATTCGCACTGTGGAGCCCTGACCACCCGCCAAAGTGGCTGGTAATAGACATGTTACCAGCCAATAACAAAATCAACTCGCAGGTGGCAGGTGTTAATTTAGGCCTGTCGATAGACCTGTGTTTTTGTTATTATGAGCAGGCAATCGTATTTTAATATCAATGATTATTTCACCTTCTCTGGTCATAGGAACAACATGAATTTGTGCCTAAGGCAGATGTGGTGCAACTCGAGTTTCACCATCAAGAGGAAGACAGTGTCCCCTCTCTCCGGTCAGTCTCACCGAAGGAAGGAGAGAGCATGGACCGTGAGAAGCGGATCCTCTGCTGCGATCTCCCTCCCTCCGCTGAGACTAATGCCGTGTTACAAACAACTGTGGACTTGGAAATCTGACTTCAGTGCGTTCCAGACAATTGGGAACTGGGAAAAAAAACAAGATGGGAAAAATTGTTTTGAAAGGTCATCAAACTTCAACTTGAAGTTCATTGATGTCATGATTTATCCGTTTTTTTCCAAGATCCCTGTTGCCTCGAAAGCACAATGACCATCAGATGCAGGTGCCATCAATCCAGTAGAATAAAAAGTCAAATTAGCTAATTATTTCAATTTATGCTAAACTGTGCCTCGCAAGTGCTATAGCACCTTCTCTTTTGTTGTCAAAGCGCACATTTTGAAATACATTATGGTCTGAGAAGTACAATACTGGCAGGCCAGGCATATAGCCAATATGCTGTGCTAATGTGTTAAGCCTACAGGTCAAACCTCATGCGTAAAGAACTGTTTTCATTGGGTTAATGTTACATTTTTTAAGACACTTTAAAAAATATTTTTCTGGGAAGTAGATCGACATGCTTTTTGACTGTGAAAGTGATATGGACTCAGAAAAGGTTGGTGACCACTGCTCTAAACTATGACATCTTAACTAAATAGAATCATTGAGATTTAGAAAAATTATTATGGTATGAACTATATCCTCTATAAAACAAAACACTTGTTCAATTTACCTTCTTAGGTACAACTTAGAAGTATCAATCTATGGCAGTGAATAAGAATGCATAAGTGTGTTCTGAAGCACCACAAGCACACTAATAAACAAGAGCTGAATTCATTAAATCGTCTCAAAGTAAATCTGAAACTGCACTTTTCACAAGATCAAACTATGCAGTGAAATGCAGTTTGTGATGTCAACACTAGATATCTGCATTTCTATTAAGTAGATTCACTATAGTGCTTCACAACAGTCAAATGTCATGTAAAGAAACACTAAGGCAACCTGGTAATGAGAGCTTGTTATAACAGAAAACAATTAGCCAGTTATTTCACCGGACATAAATATGAAGCATGCGGTTGGCGTTTCCACTCACTACCAAATATGGTGGTGAGAGGAAGCCCAGTGGCCGGCAGTGGGAGAAGATGGAGCGACACGGATTTTGGCTGACATTGTGCTAATTTTCTCATTGATTAAACATTGTCAATACAGTTGTTTCCAAAACAAAAATCTGTTATGGACAGAGTGGACTAAGTTTTGTAGACTTTGCCCTTTGCCAAAGTATTATTATTATTATTATTTTTTAAACGTGTTGTTTAAGGGTACAAGGGCAAATTGAGTTATTGAACACAAGCACTTCAGAGTAGGAGTTCCCTAACGGAAACAGGCAAATACATACTAGAACACGCAAATAGGCTCTGCTTGCTTGTTCTGCCCACTATGATTAATTTAGTCCCATTGGAAAACGACAGGCTGTGGTCGATCTTGGATTATTTATAAAAATCTTGATGACAGGCAAAAACGCTACTTTTACATTTATTTATTTTTTTCTTACTTTTTCCACATTTACGTTACAGCCTTATTCTAAAATGTATTAAATAAAACATTCTCAGCATCTACACACAATACCCCATAATGACAAAGCGTAAAGGTTTGACATTTCTACAAATGTATAAAAAAAATATATATATATTTTAAAGTATTCAGACTTTTTGCTGTGAGATTTGAAATTGAGCACTGCTGCATCCTGTTTCCATTGATCATCCTTGAGATGTTTGTACAACTTGGACGCCACCTGTGGTAAAAGGTCCACCTATATAAGGTCCCACAGTTGACAGTGTATGTCAGAGTAAAAACAAAGCCATGAGGTTGAAGGAATTGTCCGTAGATCTCCAAAACAGGATTGTGTTGAGGCACAGATCTGGGGAAGGGTACCAAAACATTTCTGCAGCATTGAAGGTCCTCAAGAACACAGTGGCCTCCATCATTCTTAAATGGAATTAGTTTGGAACCACAAAGACTCGTCCTAGAGCTGGCCGCACAGCCAAACTGCGCAATCATGGAAGGGCCTTGGGCAAGGAGGTGACCAAGAATCCGATGGTCACTCTGACAGAGCTCCAAAGTTACTCTGTGGAAATGGGAGAACCTTCCAGAAGGACAGCAATCTCTGCAGCACTCCACCAATCAGGCCTTTATGGTAGTGGCCAGACAGATGCCGTGGGGGTGTTTTTCAGCGGCAGGGACTGGGAGACTAGTTAGGATCGAGTGAAAGATGAACGGGGCAAAGTACAGAGAGATCCTTCATGAAAACCTGCTCCAAAGCACTCAGGACCCCGGGCTGGGATGAAAGTTCACCTTCCAACAGGACAACAACCCTAAGCACACAGCCATGACAACGCAGGAGTGGCTTTGGGACAAGTCTCTGAATGTCCCTGAGTGGCCCAGCCAGAGCCCGGACTTGAACATAATCAAACATCCCTGGAGAGACATGAAAATAGCTGTGTAGCAATGCTCCCCATCCAACCCGAGAGCTTGAGAGTTTCTGCAGAGAAGTATGGGAGAAACTCCTCAAATACAGGTGTGCCAAGCTTGTAGCGTCATACCCAAGAAGACTCAGGGTTGTAATTGCTGCCAAAGGTGCTTCAACAAAGTACTGAGTAAAGGGTCTGAATACTTATGTAAATCTGATATTTTTGTTTTTGATAAATTAGCAACCATTTCTAAAAAACTGTTTTTGCTTTGTCATTATGGGGTATTGTGTATAGATTGAGGGAATATTTTTTTAAATTCATTTTAGAATAAGGCTGTAACAAAACAAAATGTGGAAAAAGTCAAGGGGTCTTAATACTTCCCGAAGGCACTGTATTTCAAGTCAACTGCAAAAGTAATTAGCTGATAACTGAAAACATTCATGCACAAAAATGCTCACTGCACTGGTTTTAGTCACATATTCTAATTGAGCTTGCCAGCCTGCTAGCTAACAATCTTAACACATGAATGCAAGCACATGGCCTAAATGATCATTGGCGCAGATTAGTCTAGCTTTTTGCAGATTGCATGTTTCAGAAAACAAACTAAATAAGCCCACTAACATAATAGGCTCAGACAGTAACAGTGTTATTTTTGTATCAAGGATGAGTCTGTGTTTACATTGGCGCCAGTCCAGCGGTCGCATATAAGTAGCACAGATTGATTGCTTACTAGCTAGGCTAACTACTTTGCTGGCTAGAAAAAGCCTAACTACAGTAGATTGCTGGCTAGCTAGCCAGCTAACTGTAACCCAGCGAGCATGTGATGAGGACAGGCCTGCTTACTTTGTGAAGTGTACTATTGATTATTTACTTATTCAAATACACTGTCGCTGGCAAGCTAATCAGTCAAACCACCATGCCCACGCATTCTCATGTTGTGATTTATGGGCTGAATGATGTTCAATGGGCTGCACGTAGAGCGCCCTCTTCAGGCAGCCATTGAAAGTTTCAAAATGACCGCAAATGAGTAGACATTTCTTCATTCCATGTATAGAATATTGGCGCTTTATCTGTGGAATAAAGACTGACAAATATTTCTGTAAAAGGCTAATATCGGCCGATAATGTCGGTCAATATATATCGGCCGGGCTCTACTATTGATATCTAGCTAAATAGAACCAACATTAAAATAAGAACCAATTCAGCCTTTTTTATATCAATATCAAATCATTTCTGGGTAACATACATACCTTACTGTAACAGTTGTCCATTTTTTTTAAATGACAGTTTTTTGCTAAAAAGCCATTTAAGCCACAATTTTGCTAAGACTGTCTGGGAGTGGTCTGAGTGGGGAGGGGAAAACTGAAAACTGTTTTTGGCAGAAAGGTTTGTAACGCTTTGTTGTTGGTCAATTAACCAATTTACTGCCAAAACCGAAACACCCAGCCATGCAAACCTGATGATTAGAAGGTCCTGTGTAGATTAGTTGCTAGTTGAAAATACAATCAGGAAATAACCCAGATAAAAAATAAAACTGTTTCAGTGTTGGTTTCATCAGCTGTTGTACAATAGAATACAAAACAATTGGCTCCACTGGGCCTTTCACAATTCACCATGTCACCTCTATATACACTAGTATTTTGCTGGGCATTCCAATTAGAGATCATTAACAACCCCCCCACACACACAGTAAAAAAAGTTGTACTTTCACCAAAGCGTTCTACTATTACTACTGCTGACTAACGCTGTATTACAATCAAGTTTTTAAAAGTCCATCCCGTTACTAGTTAGGCCAGTGATCTTAACACACTCTGATAACAGTGTAGTCTAATGCTGCCCCCTGTCTTTCAGAGAATTGTATTCACTTTCAAGAGCAGTTTGATTTGGGTCTGATTTGACCAGATTATTAGCACACGAGGTTTGCGGCACGTTAATTGGAGAGGACGAGCTCGTGGGAATGGCTGGAGTGGAATGGTGTCTAACACATTCGGGTGGCAATGTAGCCTGTTTTATGTCCCCCCCACCTGAACAATGGAAATACAAATCATTGTAAACCCCGTTCAGCAGGTCAAGCCAGATAAGAGTTGAGTCTCCGGTAGCTTACTTTTATTCTGGTAAAAATCAACATTTTCAACTGTGCATAGATAACAATAACCTAGCAAATTGCATGGGTTGTCACTCAACTAATAAAGCCTAATATCGCTCAAGCCATTTCACCATTTGAATGCTGAATGTGCTACGCAGATGTGCAAGATCAGGCACAGGCCGCCTGCCTCGCGTTGCTCAGCTCGCAAAGCTGGGCACAGTGCACAGTTTAACCGAGCTACATATTCTCTTGGGTTGTTCGGCATGCAAAATGACTGGTAGATCAATGACCGTCACAGTTACATGCTAAATTCGACACAAGTAGAGGATGCATCAGTTGTAAAAAAATTAATTAAAAAAGGTATTTTCGAAGGCAGAAAGTAGTATGAGCTGAAGATTGGAGTGAATCCGCGATTCTTAACCTTTGAATTAATTTTATGACTGATGCTACATTTGGAAACGTTACACGTCTTGGGACCGATGGGGTCGTATCTTAAACATTTGAATCGGGGACCGATGCATATCGGTTAATTGTTACAGATTATAATTCATAATATAAACAGGCAAGTTGTACTATTTCTTAAAAGCTGCAATATTCAACTTTTTGGTTGACGACCAAAAGTCACTTCGAAAAGTGAGTTATAGATCTGTCACTCGCATTGAAAGCAAGTCTAAGAAGCGGTAGATCTATTCTGTGTGCGCCATTTCTATGCTTCCCGTGCTTTAGTTTCGTTTTTTGCCTCTTGTACTTTCAGTTTTGGACACCAGTGTCAAACAGCTGAAAATACAGAGCGACTTCTGCATATTGCACCTTCAACATATAGCCTAATAGCCTAAACTCCTTTATGTATGAGTAATAACCAGAGAGCTGTTCCTATAAGAAGGTAACAGCAGTAAAAGACAGGCAGACAATGCAAAAAAAAAAAAAATGGTTTAATGTCACAAATGCTTTGCGGCTGTGTCATTTTACATAGCCTACTTTGTCAGGACAGATTGAAAATGAATTATCCACTGTAATTACACATATTTTAAAAATAAAGTGTTAATAACATAACATAAAGAATGTCCCTTCCCTGCTGTTAAGGCTGAGACCAGCATGTCCTCGATATCACAGTGCTTGGGGCGATATACACAGAAACATTAATGATCTAATCATTCTTAATGCCAAGTACTAGTAATCCTTGGCTGGAGCAAAATCAAAGAGAAGAAAAGGTTGCCGTTAAACAGTCACAAGCTCTCCAGCACCAGATGCCTTTCTTTCAGTCTCTCCCTCTCCATCTCTCCCTCTTTCTTTTTTGTCCTCCGTTCATCTCTCCAGCTGCAGAGTAGAAACGGCAGGGGCTGGAGAAATCCCCCGGACAACTCGTCTGGTCACGGACACTCCAGACCCATCGGCCACCCCTATTCTACCCGCCACTTTCCTGGCAAACATTTGCTCTCCAGCTTAGCGTACCCCCACATTTTGGCTGGGAATGCCAATCAGAGCCCAAGCCCCGAGGCCGAACTGTGGCGAGCGAGGGGAGCTGTTCCCTGGGAGCCACAAGGCAAAGCCAGAGCTTTTGGAAAAGACAAACAAGAGGACAGGATTCTCTCCCCATTAATATGCACAAGCAGACACCATTGGCTGATCCTCAACTAAGACAAAAGTGGATGGGGGGGGTTGCAGTGGACTCCATATGTGGCGGTGTTGGGGACTGAATGGGCAAATGGGAGTGGCCAGCATCTTTGAATATGGTGTTGCTTCTTTGTTGCGTTCTTATTTGGTGTTTCAGATCTCCATCATAACCGCAATACAATCCCTTAGAACTTTCACTTGGCAAGTAAATTAATATAGACAAACAAAACTACATCATTCCCTGAACTACTTACTTTAAGAATTTAATTTTGTGAAGTATTCCAAAACCCTTTGATGTTCTTTACGCCTGGCACTTTTCGATACAAATAGCAGCTTTCCACCTGTAGCGATCACACTAGTTGCTGAACCATCACCTGCATTCTGACTTATGTTCTACAAATTTTGATGCAGAAAAAAAAAAAAAAAAAAAAACATTGACCAAACAGTAAATAAGTGCCCAACAAGCAGTGAACCACAGATAGTGGTACAGGGGTAAAGGTGCTGGGCCTCATTTTCTCTTTTGAGGCAACAGAATGCCTAAAGACAAGCTTGCATGAGGACATGGAGGCCTGTTTGAATTCGCTTTGTCCCCTTTCCAGCTCCCCCACCAAGCTACCAGCCCTCTTCCTCCTTTCTTTTCCCCCCTCACACCCCTCTTCACAACAGGGACCCCTCCTCAGTGTTTGTAATCCCAGCAGAAACACTTAAGGTTCACAGTGGGCGCTCATCAAAACCATCTGCCTGAGGAAGGGGAGAGGCCGCCCCCACTCCGCCACTGCTGTATTAATCTCTTCAATTAGCACCATTACAAACCCTTCAAGTAGGCTGATTACAGTAATGGTCACCAGCGCCATACAGGCGGCAGCACTGAGAGCAGGGGATGCTGGGACCTAGGAAACCAATCTAACTGATGCACCAGCACCACACAACAATACTGTCTGTCTGCAGTTTGGCTAATTATGAGAGACAGAAACAATAACCAATCACTGGCACTTAGGCATCGCTAGAGTCACCAGTAGCAAAATGCTGCCATTGACATGTGCAGAACAACATGAAAATAACTCTACCACAATGGTGATACAGTTGTACTTGAGTATGATCTGATTCAAACTTCAAAAGGAGGCTACATCTTGAGTATGCCATGTACCCCAGCATCGATCTCATTGGAGAGGGATTTCAGTGACAGTCAGTCCATGGGGAGCTTGTTACACTTAACGTGGACGAGACTTCCTGCCATTAATAATTCATGGAGGCATTTCATCTCTATCTGTATACGCTATTAAAACAGGAGGAAGAGGTGAGGTGCATCCTCATAATAAAACACAGTTTTGGTTCTCTGAGCTCACTTTAAGTGAAAACACTTGAGGATAAAGCTGCAACGGATGAAGAGAGCAAATGATGCACTGATGATGGTGTTGTCTACATGGCAGTCCACCCACCCAACCCCCTTCAACCCTCAAATCGAGCTGTAGCTAAGACTGTCATAAGAGAAAGGGCAAATACGCAGCTGGTGGTCCTAGTATGAATATTTCATAATCTGCTACCAAATCCAGTGTTTGGTTTCAGATAGAGAAAATGAGCAGGCCCCATTCCCTGCCCCCACTACACAAACACATTTCCCACAAAGTTGCCTGCAAATGCCAATTTGTCCTCAGATCAAACAGCGTTAAGCCATTTAGACAGTTTCTGGCACTGTGGACCTGATGGATAGATCTAGAAAAACATTCTCTCTCTACCTGTCCTCTGTCGAGGTGCCGCAGCAAGCACGCAATGCACCACAGCTGTTAGAACAATTGTGTAAACTCCAGCATTCTTGACGAATATTGACATTCATTCCTATTGTAGCAACATGTCTGAGCAAAACATGGTAATAAACGATA